>NC_143393.1:48619685-48774716 GCF_980474605.1 Leiobunum rupestre
TTTTATTTACTTAAGAAAATAAATTAATATTTTCCCTGACGTAAATTTTATTTATTTACGACAATGCGCTGTTTGAATTCCGAATTCCGAAAGACTTATGGTTCCCCGCAAAACCCACTTTAAATTTCACTTATTTTTTTTCTACAAATTTAAATTTAACTTATTTTGTTTTTCTACAAATTTAAATTTATCTTAATTTGTTTTTCTAAAAATTTAAATTTCACTAATTTTGTTTTTCTACAAATTTAAATTTAACTTAATTTGTTTTCCTACAAATTTAAATTTAACTTATTTTGTTTTTTTACAAATTGTTTGAAATTTCACTTATTTTGTTTTTCAACAAATTTAAATTTCACTCATTTGGTTTTTCTACGAATTTAAATTTCACTTATTTTGTTTATCTACAAATTTAAATTTCCCTTAATTTGTTTTTCTACAAATTTAAATTTAACTTAATTTGTTTTTCTACAAATTTAAATTTAACTTAATTTGTTTTTCTACAAGTTTAAATTTCACTAAATTTCACTTATTTTGTTTTTCTATAAATTTAAATTTCACTTATTTTGTTTATCTACAAATTGTTTGAAATTTCACTTATTTTGTTTATCTACAAATTGTTTGAAATTTCACTTATTTTGTTTATCTACAAATTGTTTGAAATTTCACTTATTTTGTTTATCTACAAATTGTTTGAAATTTCACTTATTTTGTTTTTCAACAAATTTAAATTTCACTCATTTGGTTTTTCTACAAATTTAAATTTAACTTAATTTGTTTTTCTAAAAATTTAAATTTCACTAATTTTGTTTTTCTACAAATTTAAATTTAACTTAATTTGTTTTCCTACAAATTTAAATTTAACTTATTTTGTTTTTCTACAAATTTAAATTTAACTTAATTTGTTTTTCTAAAAATTTAAATTTCACTAATTTTGTTCTTCTACAAATTTAAATTTAACTTAATTTGTTTTTCTACAACTTTAAATTTAACTTAATTTGTTTTTCTACAACTTTAAATTTAACTTAATTTGTTTTTCTACAAATTTAAATTTCACTTATTTTGTTTATCTACAAATTGTTTGAAATTTCACTTATTTTGTTTTTCAACAAATTTAAATTTCCCACATTTGGTTTTTCTACAAATTTAAATTTAACATAATTTGTTTTTCTAAAAATTTAAATTTCACTAATTTTGTTTTTCTACAAATTTAAATTTAACTTAATTTGTTTTCCTACAAATTTAAATTTAACTTATTTTGTTTTTCTACAAATTTAAATTTAACTTAATTTGTTTTTCTAAAAATTTAAATTTCACTAATTTTGTTCTTCTACAAATTTAAATTTAACTTAATTTGTTTTTCTACAACTTTAAATTTAACTTAATTTGTTTTTCTACAACTTTAAATTTAACTTAATTTGTTTTTCTACAAATTTAAATTTCACTTATTTTGTTTATCTACAAATTGTTTGAAATTTCACTTATTTTGTTTTTCAACAAATTTAAATTTCCCACATTTGGTTTTTCTACAAATTTAAATTTAACTTAATTTGTTTTTCTACAAATTTAAATTTAACTTAATTTGTTTTGCTACAAGTTTAAATTTCACTAATTTTGTTTATCTACAAATTTAAATTTCCCTTATTTTGTTTTTCTACAAATTTAAATTTAACTTAATTTGTTTTGCTACAAGTTTAAATTTCACTTATTTGGTTTTTCTACAAATTGTTTGAAATTTCACTTATTTTGTTTTTCAACAAATTTAAATTTCCCACATTTGGTTTTTCTACAAATTTAAATTTAACATAATTTGTTTTTCTAAAAATTTAAATTTCACTAATTTTGTTTTTCTACAAATTTAAATTTAACTTAATTTGTTTTCCTACAAATTTAAATTTAACTTATTTTGTTTTTCTACAAATTTAAATTTAACTTAATTTGTTTTTCTAAAAATTTAAATTTCACTAATTTTGTTCTTCTACAAATTTAAATTTAACTTAATTTGTTTTTCTACAACTTTAAATTTAACTTAATTTGTTTTTCTACAACTTTAAATTTAACTTAATTTGTTTTTCTACAAATTTAAATTTCACTTATTTTGTTTATCTACAAATTGTTTGAAATTTCACTTATTTTGTTTTTCAACAAATTTAAATTTCCCACATTTGGTTTTTCTACAAATTTAAATTTAACTTAATTTGTTTTTCTACAAATTTAAATTTAACTTAATTTGTTTTGCTACAAGTTTAAATTTCACTAATTTTGTTTATCTACAAATTTAAATTTCCCTTATTTTGTTTTTCTACAAATTTAAATTTAACTTAATTTGTTTTGCTACAAGTTTAAATTTCACTTATTTGGTTTTTCTACAAATTTATATTTCACTTATTTTGTTTTTCTCAAATTTAAATTTCACTTATTTGGTTTTTCTACAAATTTAAATTTTACTTATTTCAGAAACTATTTTACTAACTCATTAATAGGTTCATTTCAAAAGAAAGTTGGTGAAAATTCAATTCCCGCTATGTTACGAAGACTTATTTACGTACGCCACGTCGTCTGTTCCTTTGTCTTATCTCCGAATCTGCTAAGCTTTAAAAAATAGAAATTAAATCGAATAATTATCTGTTCATCGGCGCTAAGTATAGCCCAAATTATCCCTAGTTTCCGTTAAACCTGGTGGCAGCAATGTCAAATTCGGCGATATATCATAAAAATGGAAGTTCATATAGAGGGGTTATAGTTACTTGTAAAATCCTTGCTGATTTCTGATATTAGAAAAAAATCGTTGATTTCCCGTGATTTTTCTCCTGCGATTTCCCGTGATCTTACTCATGCGGTTTCCCGAGATTTTATTCCTGTGATTTCCCGTGACCTTACTCATGCGGTTTCCCATGATTTTTCTCCTGCGATTTCCCGTGATTTTACTCATGCGATTTCCCGTGATTTTTCTCCTGCGATCTCCCGTGATCTTACTCATGCGGTTTCCCGTGATTTGTTTCCTGCGATTTCCCGTGATCTTACTCATGCGGTTTCCCGAGATTTTTTTCCTGTGATTTCCCGTGACCTTACTCATGCGGTTTCCCATGATTTTTCTCCTGCGATTTCCCGTGATTTTACTCATGCGATTTCCCGTGATTTTTCTCCTGCGATCTCCCGTGATCTTACTCATGCGGTTTCCCGTGATTTGTTTCCTGCGATTTCCCGTGATCTTACTCATGCGGTTTCCCGTGATTTTTCTCCTGCGATTTCCCGTGATTTTTCTCCTGCGATTTCCCGTGATCTTACTCATTCGGTTTCCCCTTTATTTTTCTCCTGCGATTTCCCGGGATCTTACTCCTGCGATTTCCCGTGATCTAACTCATGCGATTTCCCGTGATTACCTACGATTTGTAGACATGAGTCTTCACGCGCTAGTTTCCAGTATAGTATTGGCCGTATTAACTAGCACGTGCTAAATTCGGGCCGAATTATTCAAACGCCGATGTGGCCCTTTAAAAGGGAGTAAAAAGTTTGATGGTGCATCTACGGATTTTTATGTTTTTTGCGCCATTGATTAATTTTTAGGATGTTAAGTCTGTAAGAGTTTATATTTCCATCGTCTAACGTAAAATTGAAATGCATCCGCCTTTCCCGCCGCCGTTTCTGACGGATTTGTGGACAAGATTATTCGTTCAGTGAAGATTGTGCTAATCAACTAATTGCGTTAGCTTTGCGGAAAGCCGAGGGGCTGATCACTACGCGTAATCGGTGAACAGGTTTCCCGAAAAGAGTACGTAATCTCGGCGTAATCCGCGTAATCTCGGCGTAATCTTTACGCACCCCGTCTAATCTCGGCGTACTCTGCATAATCTTTACGCACCCCGTCTAATCTCGGCGTACTCTGCATAATCTTTACGCACTCCGTGTAATCTCGGCGTACTCTGCATAATCTTTACGCACTCCGTGTAATCTCGGCGTACTCTGCGTAATCTTGGCGTAATCTCAGCGTAATCATCGCGTAACCTTTGCGTACTCCGCGTAATCTTCGCGTACTCCCAGATTACGTAAATCGGTGTATAGGCAAATTTGGAGTGAACAGCCCCTCGGGGAAAACGCCAATGGTAACATAATCCCCACAAACACTACCCCTTATTTTCAAAACAAGTAGAGTATGCTAAGTAGCCTAAACAAGCTTTTGAAAGGGTTCTATATTAATAGGATTAGGTTTGTATTTCACAATAAAAATTTTGTTGGCTTTTTGGTAATGCATATGGGGGTTGGCCAAATAGATATTCTAGATTCTAAAATGCAGCAGTAACAATTTAACTAATTGACTTTGTTTCTCACCTAGCAGTGATTCTTGGAAGTAGTTTTGGAATAATTTCAACCATACAGATTTTAAATACATTAAACATTGCTCATTTATTGTTTAAATTTTTAAAGCAAACTTTTTTATAAAATGAAATACCAATATTTTAATGTTTCGTTAATATCACATTTAAAATATTACTATATTTTGAACAACCGTTCAAGTCACGGAGGCTAAAAATTGAACTTCTGGTTGGCCGTTTAGAAAATATGGAATAAGGACTTGGCACTATGACATCAAAGAACGTTACCCACACTTTTTCCTATAGATTAAAAACTGTAAAGCCCGCATTTGCATCCGCAAATGTAGGCTTTGTCCCTAACAGTCTTTCCCTTTACTTCAGAGAGTTATCTCGTTGTTTCGGGCCAACGCTGCTGGGGAAGGTAGGGATGACTCATCCTCGCTCGCGCCGTCCACCTTTGGAATTCTTCGAAAGTGGCGACCTTTGACCCGAAGGGTTAAGAGCGGGGTAAAGTTACCGGTGACGCTTACTATTGCACCACAGTGAGTCCGCAAAGACTTCTTGGCGGGCTTTCTCCTCCAGCCAATTAGGTTGGAGACTGGTAGCGTCATCCGAGGGGCCCGCTATATAAGGGACGTCGGGACAATTGATTAATCCCTCTTGGTTACGGACTCCGACCTAACCAGTCACATCTTGTACATTCTCTCTTCTAGAGAAAGTTTAGTTGTTTGCCATGCCTTGTAATATTTGGTAAATATATATACTATATTATTAATAATAAAGAGTATTTAACAGTTTGACTCTCGTACATGGTTTAAACATAAGCCGACAATTTCCAGGCTTCACAAGACGTATACCAACAAAGCAGCCATGTACTATTACCCTAATAACGGGTACTTTTCTCGCTGTTAAATATAATGTGTTCCCAAAAACCTCCAAGATACAAAACCAAGTCTACACCGAAATAAAAAGGTAAAATGAACGACAAAAAGAAACAGAAAGATAACAGTTCATAAAAGAAATTTTATATTAATTTTCCAATTATTAAGTTCTTACAAAATACGGGCAGAACCGATTGAAAACTAAATTTGAAACCTCCGGGAATTTCTATAAATACAAATTTATATGGAATCTCGTATCGCAACGGCTTCCCGGCTTAGGAAGGTTTATTCGAAGTTGGGGTTCAAAGTGATAAATAAATTTATAGTTAAACGAGCATTTGGTCAAGCCTTTATTTCCGAAAAATAACGGTCAGTTTACTTAGATGGCCCCTCGTGATTTACGTACATACCTCAAATATTTGTGTTTCGGCGACAAGGAGAAACGGAAAATGCTCAAATATCATACAAACATTAAGGTGATGATGACGCTTGCACCCGTGGCGTAACTTGTCGTTGAACTAATTGCAGTCACAGTCGAATAGCTTTTAAATAACCTCAATTTCAATTAATTCGTAATTTAATCAATCTATTTTTGAACAAAATGTTTGATTTAAATCAAGTAATTTATTTTTAACCAAATGTTTGATTTAAATCAAGTAATTTATTTTTAACCAAATGTTTGATTTAAATCAAGTAATTTATTTTTAACCAAATGTTTGATTTAAATCAAGTAATTTATTTTTAACCAAATGCATTTTGATTTAAATCAAGTAATTTTTTTTAACCAAATGTTTGATTTAAATCAAGTAATTTATTTTTAACCAAATGTTTGATTTAAATCAAGTAATTTATTTTTAACCAAAGCTTTGATTTAAATCAAGTAATTTATTTTTAACCAAATGTTTGATTTAAATCAAGTAATTTATTTTTAACCAAAGCTTTGATTTAAATCAAGTAATTTATTTTTAACCAAAGGTTTGATTTAAATCAAGCAATTTATTTTTAACCAAATGTTTGATTTAAATCAAGTAATTTATTTTTAACCCAATGTTTATTTAAATCAAGTAATTTATCAAATTATTCTCTTAACAAAATCTTTGAATTAAATTAAGCGATTAACTGTTTAATTTATTTTTAAAGAAAATGTTTAATTTATTTTTAAAGAAAATGTTTAATTTATTTTTAAAGAAAATGTTTAATTTATTTTTAAAGAAAATGTTTAATTTATTTTTAAAGAAAATGTTTAATTTATTTTTAAAGAAAATGTTTAATTTATTTTTAAAGAAAATGTTTAATTTATTTTTAAAGAAAATGTTTAATTTATTTTTAAAGAAAATGTTTAATTTATTTTTAAAGAAAATGTTTAATTTATTTTTAAAGAAAATGTTTAATTTATTTTTAAAGAAAATGTTTAATTTGAATTAAGTGATTTATTTTTAAAGAAAATGTTTAATTTATTTTTAAAGAAAATGTTTAATTTATTTTTAAAGAAAATGTTTAATTTGAATTAAGTGATTTATTTTTAAAGAAAATGTTTAATTTGAATTAAGTGATTTATTTTTAAAGAAAATGTTTAATTTGAATTAAGTGATTTATTTTTAAAGAAAATGTTTAATTTATTTTTAAAGAAAATGTTTAATTTGAATTAAGTGATTTATTTTTAAAGAAAATGTTTAATTTGAATTAAGTGATTTATTTTTAAAGAAAATGTTTAATTTGAATTAAGTGATTTATTTTTAAAGAAAATGTTTAATTTGAATTAAGTGATTTATTTTTAAAGAAAATGTTTAATTTGAATTAAGTGATTTATTTTTAAAGAAAATGTTTAATTTGAATTAAGTGATTTATTTTTAAAGAAAATGTTTAATTTGAATTAAGTAATTTATTTTTAAAGAAAATGTTTAATTTATTTTTAAAGAAAATGTTTAATTTGAGCTAAGCTATTTATTTTTAAAGAAAATGTTTAATTTGAATTAAGCGATTTATTTTTAAAGAAAATGTTTAATTTGAACTAAGCGATTTATTTTTAAAGAAAATGTTTAATTGGAATTAAGTGATTTATTTTTAAAGAAAATGTTTAATTTGAATTAAGCGATTTATTTTTAAAGAAAATGTTTAATTTGAACTAAGCGATTTATTTTTAAAGAAAATGTTTAATTGGAATTAAGTGATTTATTTTAAAGACAACCTTTGATTTAAATCACGTGATTTAACAAACGGGGATTTATAGCTCATCAGTATTGTGATAGAAATGACAAACAATTTTTTTATTTTTTTATTTTCAATCTTGCTGCAGAATTTTCAAAGATTTAGTTAATTGTAATTTCTGACCAAATGGAGGAATCCGCTCTTTGTTAGGCCTCTCCGGGGAAAGTATTGCTAGTAAGTTTCCTCGTAGGATAATATTTTCAAACAAACATTTTTTGGGTCCTAAAATGGCAATGATTTATAACTTTAAAGCCACGGTATATATCATTAATCAAAAATAAAATGTCCCAATTTAACTAATTTTTTAACTTATCAAAAAATCCGGAAATTTTAATTTGGAATGCGTCTTTGCCCCATTTTCTCTTGCTCTTTTCCGTATATTACTCGGGCTGTACGAGTAGTGGTTTACTGGTTTTAGGCAATCGAGTACAAATTTTTTCCATCGAGTATTTGAGTCGAGTGGATTTCAACTTGAGTAATCGAGTACTTGACTAAGGGGAAATTTTCTCTTATTCGAGCCAAGTAATTCAGAAAAAACCTCGAGTAATATTTTTAACCGAGTCGTGTTATCGAGTACTTGATTAGGAGCTGGTTTTATTCGAGTCATTAGGAAATCAAATTTAAAATGGGTATAAACTAACTTTCAATGCTGAAAAATATTCCTTTCATTTAAATGAACCACAATTTCCACAACTTTAGTAACCTTAAAAGTGACTAGTGGTTAGGGATGCAACCATGGACTAATTAATATATACACAGGGACGGTCCGCATAGGAAATTTAGCGGCTAGCGATTGCTAAATGTGCCCTCGAGCGGCGATTGTGCGAACTAACGACAAACTGAGTCAAGGGGGATGAAAACGGGAGGAAAGGTTTAAGGGAACAAAAAAAAACAGTCGCCTTGCCGGCGATGTTGTAAGCTCCACATGCGTTTGGTAAATGAATTCATTTATATTAACAATTAAATTGATTGATATTAATTTTTCGGCCCATACATTCGAGACGTTATTCTCAATTTCTCCAGACAAAAAGAAAATTAAAAAAGTGGATTTAAGTGATTCCGATAATGGTAAATGAAAGATTTTTTGGACAAGGCTTAGAAAAAGATGAACAGGAAAGGTATAAAGAAATCTTTCGTGTGTTCTTTATGACAATACTTCGAATCACTTTTACACGAAGGGTAAACACACAGCTTTTTCCTCATGATTAATTTGTAAAACTACTTAAATAAATTAAAGCTCCTAAATCATACACCTTATTCAAATGAACGAAAAAAACCGTTTGTTTTTCAAATCATAAGCAGACGCCAACTCGATAGACTCCAAGACTTGCAGATAGAGGGCAGCATCGTTTTTCCGTTTGATGACGTTTTGACTCGGCTAACTTTTGCTTAAGGGGGGAGGAAAAGAGGGAACAGCATTAACAAGACTTAGTCGCCGATTTTATGAGAGAGTAGCGTTGTGCGGACCGTCCCTGTGTATACATTAATTAGTCCATGATGCAACGGTTCCACTTTTTTGGCCTATCTCGGTTCCGGATCCGGTTCCGGTTCCTAAATTTTTGCCTTATCGGTTCCGGTTACGGTTCCGGTTCTTGAAATTTTTATTTATCAGTTCCGGTTTCGGTTCCGGTTCTCAAAATTTAGAACCGCTCGGTTCCGGTTCCTAAACGGTTCCTATACGGTTCCAGTGTGCTTAGTATTAATTAAAGTTAAATACACAAGCAATTCAAATGAAGTTAAAGATAAATAAAAATAAAATCCACCGCATTTATTTATTTAGAATATAAAATTTGTTTTTGATCAATTATATTTTAAAAATAATAGCTTTCTCAGTGACGTGGCTATGGGTTTGGGGTCCTCCCGCGAAACTGTTTTTGGGGTCCCTTATAATCATTAAGGCCGGGTCGCGATTATCGCCTTCTAGAGTTAGGGCTAACATGTATCGCCTTCTACAATTAGCGTCTGGATCATTAAAAACAAAGGTTCTGGGAGAACTTGGAAGTCTGGAGTTCAGACTCCCAAGTCCGACCAGAATCACGATCTAGATGACTTAATGTAAAATAATTAAAAAAATTATTGCTACTATTCTCTCGTAGGGAACTCATGTAAGCGCGTTATTTGTTTATTCAATAAAGTAGGGTAAAAATGAAATCTTCTGTTTGAAAATTTCCACGGTTTGATCGTTTCAAGATGGGGGGGGGGAATGTACTTTCAAGGTTTTTGGGAGACATTGCTTTCCGTTCCTCATTTCAGGGGCGTAGGAACGTTTTAGAAGTTGGAGGGGGTAAAGAGAAATGAAACGGGGGTCTAGGAGCTTAGCCCCCGATGTAGAGTGAGTAATCGGTCGCGAATGTCATTACGGCATTAACAGTAGCAACAGGTATTATACGAAGTGAATTTTAGTCTTTAGAGGCGTTTATGACTTTAAGATACGCAAATCCACAATAATAAAATGATAATTTTTAAAGGAGTGTAGCTTCACCGAATGCATGTGTTACTGTTTGACTAATATGTAAATTGGCAGGAAAAGACACAGTTGAGCTTCTATAAGATTTATATGCTTTAAAATTGAGAATTTGAGCTTTTGAAGATTTCAACTGAACAAAAAGTTGAAGGGGCAATAACATTAGTTGCCCCTCAAAGCAAAATTCTAGGGAGGGGCATGCCCCCCCCCCTGGTTTCTACGCCCTGCCTCATTTCATTGAAAAATATAAAGACGGGATTTCTATGACTCGTTTTGATTTCAGTTGAGTATACCGTTCTAAATGGAGTCCATATTATTTCGTTCAATAAGCATTGTCATTTGTGAAATGTAGGCAAATGCATAAGTTGAAATTTTAGATTTTCTAGACAAAAACTACCCAGGCCAGCGACTATATTATGCAAACGAATTAGCCTTACCTTTAAAACTTTAAATTCAGAAACACAACTTAGTTATTAATTTACAAGCTTTAACCATGGAGGAAGCACGTGACTGATACTGCGTTCAGTCAATAGGAGCGGACATCTCCATAGAAGAGGAGGGGTTCAAAAATCAAGTGGCTCTGCCGAACGGCGGAGACACGAACTGAGTCTAAGCGGACGAATTTTCGTGAAAATTGTTTTTTCTCCCTAATGCTTTTCCTACGGGAATTTGTTTTCCTAACTGTGTTGCAATTCGGAGACTTTTTAATAATTTTAGTGTTTGTACTCAACTTTGAATTTTTCGGTTTTAATGTTAGGAATTGAAAAATCATTGCGCAATACCGAGGCCTAGCACAAATACAGGTCCCAAAGGCGGGGAATTCATTTCCTCGCCTTAAAATTTTCGTCGATTTGAAAAGTAGATTACGAGCGAAATAATTAAGGGAAAATTATGAAAGTAGTCTTAAATAAAACCTGGAAACTTACTAAAAATCATATGAAAAATTCAAAGTTGAGTACAAACACTAAAATTATTAAAAAGTTTCCGAATTGCAACACAGTTAGGAAAACAAATTCCCGTAGGAAAAGCATTAGGGAGAAAAAACAATTTTCACGAAAATTCGTCCGCTTAGACTCAGTTGGTGTCTCCGCCGTTCGGCAGAGCCACTTGATTTTTGAACCCCTACTCTTCTATGGAGATGTCCGCTCCTATTGACTGAACGCAGTATCAGTCACGTGCTTCCTCCATGGTTTAACTATCTGCTACTTTTCAAATTTCAGTATGTTACTTTCATTATGTAACGTTGTTTGGATATTTATGCGACGGTTATTGTGGTTGTATTTATAAAGTTTTGGGCGCGCCTGTTGAAACATAAAGAAATATTTGAAGCAAGTAAAACATTAACTTGAGCTGACAAGAGAAAAAACTAGACGAGGCCTAGCGCGGTTGGACTGTACACAGTCCCATAGGCAATTTGGGGGCCCCTCGATGGAAGCCCCCCCCCCGCATTGCGGAGTCTGTCGGTGCGTTACTTACGCCACTGGATTTTCTGCTGTTTCTCCTCTAAGTCGGTTACGAATAGAGTTCTTAAATTACGGTAATTTAGGAAATCAGTAAATTACGCGGTAATTTACCGGTTAATTTACCGTGTTGCGGTAAATTACCGAAATTTTCTTTTTTTTAAAAAAAGGTTTTTTTTTACAATTAAAACAAGGAATAAAAAGAAGAAACCGTTTGTTGATCAAAATATTTCTGAATAACTAGGTCTACTTTCTTTTTTTTACCCATATTTACCAAAAAAACTTTATTTACTTATTTAAATGATATGAAATTATAGAAAGAATACTATATTCTTTCGCTAGACTACTTCGAAGTAACGCTAAACCAACGCAGATGCTCGGAATAACCAAGTGAAAATACGATTAACATTTTAGCAGACGACAGATGAATCATGAATGTGATTTTTCTTAAACAGGGCTAGACACAAGTATTCTTCCTATTAAACGTATCAAACTATTCTAACACGGCCTTCGACTCCTTGGAAATTCGCTACCAAAACGAATCTAGGTGGCGCAGCGATGCCTAGCTCTTCGAGTTAGTGCGTTACGCCAATGACCTAGTGTTTGCTCTTTGCTGGAGTTAAATTACATTATTAAACGATGCAAAAATACACTAAAACGCGAATAACGTTAGGTTTTGAGTTTTGTAATCTTGTGCCACGTATTTTAGGTAAATTTTAGCCCGAAAGATCAAAGAAAATTGAGAAAGTGAAACACGAGTACGATGGTAAATTACCATCGTAATTTACCACAGTAAATTACCCTGGTAATTACCAGGGTAATTACCATTTTCGTAATTTACCTGAGAAAATTGTAAATTACTGTTACCAGGGTAATTTACCGCGTAAATTACCAGGGTAAATTACCGATTCGTATCTCTAATTACGAAGGGGACCAACAATTATGCTTGCCCATTGCCCCACTAAATATTTGCTCGGAAGGCACACTAGTAGCAGTAGATATTGTGGCCTTTGCTACATTTGTGAAATTCTGTCGAGTTTCCCGACTGAAGAAAATAAAACTTAAACTAACGTTGATTTCCGGATTATGCCAGTTTTTTTGCAAACATTTGGAGGACGAGCCCATTTTCAATTGAGAATACGTAAGGGTGTGTCTGTTGACATTTACGTAGAAACCCACATAGACCTATCTGAGATAGGATTAAGATGAGCTTATATGAAAAACTAATGGTAAATTAGGAAGTTTAATTACGAAATTTCAACATGCGCTTAATGTTGGTAAATACAGTTATAGAACCGTTTAAAAACCGTTTAAAACAATGAAAAACTCGGTTCCGGATCCGGTTTCGGTTATCATTTTTTTACAAATATCGGTTCCGGTTCCGGATACGGTTATCAAATTTTTATATTATCGGTTCCGGTTTCGGTTCCGGTTCCTAGAATTTACTCGGTTCTTCTCGGTTCCGGTTCCGGTTATCCGTTGCATCCCTACTAGTGGTATATAAAAGACTAGTATACTAGGCTACTAGCCTAATTGTAGTAATTAATAGTAAAATAACCATACAATATACATTTTTAAAAATAATTTATGTACCGTCTGTCCGTATATTGCTAACACTGGCCGACATCTGAATTCGTGAAGAGATGATCAAAGTGACACTCCAAACCCAAACCAAAACTTAATAATATTGTTTGGAGAAAACCGCACAGGCGCACTACGTATTAAAAACCGTGAGCTATTTATAGCAGGTTGTTACTTTTCTAGCCAGTAGTGCATGCACGCAGTAGCGGCCCCAGCAAGTTTTCTGGTGGTGCGAGATCTCATTGCGAGGTCAGTCGTTTCGGTCTTGCGGTCAAAAGTTATTGGTCCCGTCGTCCCGATTCCGTTTCCTCACCCCCACCTACGACCGCGCCCGGTGCGGTCGCACCGTTCGCACCGCCCTAGGGCCGGCGCTGCATGCACGATTTTTAAAAACCTTGCGTTTTAGCAATCGTAAATACTAGTTGAAACTGAAATGCTCCTAACGCTTGTATATTATAAGCGAAATCGGACTACGGATACGCATTTAAAGTAAAGCAGGATACACGAAAGCAAATGTTTGTCTTAAGACAAAGCTCACAGCCATACGAGGCGCGTTTTAGTATTGGTTAAACACTTTTTATTTTCGTCATGTTCCCTGGGCTTAGCAAATATTTCTAAAATGTGTTAAAATTATATTGTAAATGTAAATGTAAATGTTTTCTTTAACAGGCAAAGTGAAAGCACGATTAACTGATTTTAAAGAAATTAATTTCACGAACGTGTAGATACTCCCGACGTTGTCGTTCAAACTTCTAGAGCGTCCTGCTTAACCTCTCTAATTTAGTAGAAATAAATAAACTTGTTTTCTTATTTTCTCAAGACGCTAAGACGGCCAATATTTTCGGTTAAATGCGCGAATTGTCCTGCCAAAAATTTCACCACACTTTCGCCGTACAACGGCCAACTTTGACACTCGCGCAATAGCGGTCAACCCGACAGATATTTTTGTTCGTAGGTTAAATAAAAATAAAAACTTGAGGTTAACGATAATAGTTAGTGTAGGGGCAGTGGCATGAGGGCTAGCCACCACCCTCCCACGCAGTTTAAAGGGACCCTCTTGAAAATCAGCTATGAGCTGAAGACCATGGACTAATTAATACAGGGACACCCCGTTCCCATGTTATTCCTGTAGGGAGCTTCGAAAGACCCTTGTTAAATGCTCTTCCTCTTTTTACCCCCCCCCCCGACAGAATTTTACTCGGGTCGAAACGTCACAAAAAGGAAACGGCTACCGCCATCTAGTATATAGTTTTCAATATCATCTAAGAATTTTGAAAAAAATAGCAGACGGTTCTATCTCTGTTTTTACAACGGTCTTTTTTCCCTCGACAATACGTTTTATGATAGTTTTTTAGCATTAGATTATATTTTTATTGGGAAAAATGAAAAACTCTGTATGTAAATCGTGTAAAAGTGGTTCAAGATACAGCATATGAGTGGAGTATGTTTAATAACATTCCCTAAACCCTAAATCATCATCATCTACAAAATAAAACCAATATTACAATAAAGAAATTCGGAAATTGATAGCGATAAAAAGGCTGTTTATTAAGCCTTGGTAAACACTAACCAGAAATAAAATTGACATCCAATTATTTTTGTCCCCTTTTTTAGGTGGATAAATGAACATCGTTTCATAAGTTAATGAAGAAAAATTCATTTTCTATTTAGTTCAAATTAAGAAGGGCAATTCAAGCTAATTTAAATCCGAAAAACGAAACGGTACGCGCCACAGCATGGTAGTCACATTGACTAGGTTTATGACTTGTTCACTCCCCCCCCCTTTTTTTCCCTCCTTCCCGTTTGACCCTAGTTTTCCGTTAGTTCTTAACTTTACCGCCAGAGCGCACATTTAACAATCGCCGGAAGCAAATATTCGGGAACGGGGTGTCCCTGTGAAGACGATATCCCTTATTAGAAGAAGCCTTAATTATTATTATTATTATTATTATTAACATTGAAACTTCAACGAATGAATTGGCCGCTATTGCGCGAGTGTCAAAGTTGGCCGTGGCCGTACGCGTGCGAGCGTGTTATTGTAGGACACTTAATCTCCGTATCCAGCCGAAAACAAAATAATACATAAAGCTCGACATTTAAAACTAAACAGAACATATTTTTGGAGGCTTGGCGAAAAGGAAAACTAGAAAATATTGGATTTCTTTAAAAAAAAATGAAAGAGAACGGATCTTAGATAAAACTATTCCCTTTTTTAAAAGAGATAATATCTTTTTGCGGAAAGCTTGTAATACATAGAGTGGCATCAACGGAGAAAGCTTTGAAAGAGGAATTTCGGGAGCTTCATCCTTTTATATTGCCTTATCCAGATTATGAAAACCTTTTCCGGGCGCTCTCAAAAGAGACCTTTCTCTTCGTCGTGGTCACCGTGGACGCTCTTCCTTCTCTGGCCGCCGGACAGCGAGGGCAAGACCCAAATTCCTTGCTCGTTTTTCAACTCGGACGAAATATTTTGGGAACAATTATTATTTTATAATATTATTAAGAAGGTATTTCATTCTATTGTCGAGGCCATTTTTAATCCCCCCATGCTGTAGAGTAAGCTATTTCCCCCAAGTAACAAAAATCCTATCAGTTCGATATCTCATTTGTTCCCTAAACTGACACTCTTGTCTGTATTATCTAGGAGCAACAAACACACTAACGCATTGTTGTGTACGAATTTCATTGGACGAGCGTCACGAGCCTTTACGCTGAACTTTTTACTGGCGGGGGGAAAACAATTTCCGAATTTTCCCCTTCCGACGGCAGCAGGCGCTAAAGCGTCTAGCCAATGAAAAACGTACACAAGAAAATCCACGACTTTTGACGGGTTGCGTTAATCTCCTTGTGTGGAGTGTTGTGTTTGTTGCTCCTAGGTATTATGAAAGAGTTCAATATTTGGAGAGTTTCATATTTATTTGACGAACTTATACTTTACCGTTTTATTACGGATATTACTTAAATTCAACAGATTCTTAAACATTGTATTTGTATTCGAAAGTCGATACTTAATTGTTATCCTAAACCTAGTTGAAAAATGTAAGAAAACTATCGGCAACTTTACGGCGAAATATTTTCTTCGCGAGCTAACCAATGCGAGCTAACTTTGGCCTGATACCAAGGCCTGTTGGAAATTAAAACGCTTTCAGCATGAAATCTGACGCTTGCTTCGGCGGACTCATGACGAATTAATAATAATTATCAGCTAGGCTAATATCGAAGGCACCACCTTAGGACCAAGTCATCTAGCGACTTTTAATGCCTTTAAACAGTCTCAACTCGTATTTATCGCAATAAACGATAAGCTGTTAGTCATCTTCGCAACGAAGAAAGAAAACCTACTAGCTTATCCTCACTAGCTGAAATCTAGTGTTTAGTCTATGTAGATGAGGTTCAAAGGCAGAGTTGCCAACTGGGCGGTTTTATCGCCTGATTGGGCTCCTTTTCAAAGCGCTTTGCGGAAGGCGAATTTTTGGGTTTGTTTTTGTGATTTCCACCAAATATTTATACCGTAAAATGAAGGGAAAGTTGCGTGACAACGAGGCGATAGTGGCATCGCGGAAGTCCAGGGTGTAAAGATTACGCGTGACTACCCTAATATTAGACCGAAATTCTGCACAAAATAAATATTTGTAGAGGTTAACGGTAAAAGTAAGTGAAGGGAGCTGTTGGCTCGCGTGGCCACCACCCTCCTACGCATTGCAACCCGGCAGGAATCCATATCTCTATTTGGAATGCTTATCCTACCGTATCGCGTGTGGTAAGATCACTCTGACGGCTTTGGCCCCTTCTACGAGAGAACAAATCCCCTTTGCGCGCACTCGATTCTCACGTTGTTGTTTGTTAAGTTAACATAGTGACGTCAAAAAACCGTCAGCCACATCGAGACGAAAATCTGCCGCGATAAGCATTCCAAGTAGAGGTATGGATTCCTGAACCCGGTCATCTGTTTAAAGGCGTTAAAAGTCGCTCGATGACTTAGGTCTAAAGTGGTGCCTTGGGTATTAGCCTAGCTGATTATTATTATTATTATTATTTATTATTATTGGTTTTGTTTCGTTATTGTTTATATATAGCGATTATTTGACCTAAAATTCACGCTTCTATAAAATTAAACATTGCATTTCGTAAAAATTTGGCTATCAAATGGTCTAGAATTTTAACTATTTTTCGAAAAAACAATATTGGCTATGGGCGTTTTTTTGGTCTAGTTTAATTCCCGTTGGGGCTGCGGGACGTCACTTATACCGGCAACTCGTAAATTAAAGGCCTTTTTAGTTTTAAAAGGTTTAGGAGTATCATCGACGGCGGAAGCGGCGAGAGCATAGGCCCGGAGCACGTCTCAACTCGAATCCTGGCCGCAAAAAGGAGAAATCGTAATCATTTATCTAGGCGCCGCCCCAGCGAAATTTTATCGCCGAAATAAAATCTCGCTTATAAAGAATTTTTCGTTTTTTTAAAAAATGGAGCGGAGCCCATTTATCGAATAATAGCGTGGGCCTAAAACTGATCCATTCGCTTATGTCCAATGGAACTAGCGGAGGTTAAGGGTCCGACGTTCGCGTTTAAGCGCTTGCGAAACTAACTTGACAGCACTGTCAAATGCCGAGGTTCTGAATCACCGGGTTAAAGGCCTAGGTTTTCTTCTGCCTGTCACCCTTTAAATTAACTTAGTGGAGTACAAATACCCTGGTGGTAGGCCAACCGCTAAACATGTTGGCCTAATTTAAAGGGGGACAGGCAGAAGAAAACCTAGGCCTTTAAGGGGACACAGAATCGTTTGAATTTTAAGGGTTGTGATCAGAGTTGTTGATTTGCTTTGAAATTTTATTAATTTTGATTGATTTTATGCGTCTTTTTTTCTTGTCAAAATGATTGTTCAGTATTGTTCAGTGTTAACCAAAGTAAAATTTAAATTTATTTTAATTAAATGCAATAAGTAATTAAAAAGTTAAAATTTTAGTTTGATCCGAATTGTCATTGCTATAGAGCTTACTTTTGTATATTTTCATAAATACATAGAAATATAATAGGTGATTTAAATTAAATTTGATTAAGTTGTTTAGCGAAATCTTCTTCGAACTAATAATCTTGGCCACTAAGCTCGAGGAAAGCCCTCCAGCGTTTTAATCTTGCATAAGGCAGTAGAAATCGTAGCTCCTGGAGACGTTTCACTCTTAAAATAGCTTACAGCGCTCCTAGCGGCCAAACCATGAATTGTGTTGATTCCATAGACATAATAAAGAAATAGACACCTTACGCGGAGTTTGATTTGCCAAAAATATACGGGAGCGATAACTAGCAGACAACCGGTATTTGTTCCGTATTCCTGTGGTACCACGTTTAAGCGACGCCTGTCGATTAGGCGAGAAAATACCAAATCATCACGTGACACGTCACACATGTTCGTGTTTGTAATCTTTTAGGTACTCTGACGTGATTCGCGAATTTTTTGGCTGTGAGAATTTAAAATAAGGTAAATTTTTATTATAATTTTTAAATAAGTCAATTAATTCTTTCAAAACCCAAATAAAAAGCAGCAGATGATCTTATAATTAAAAACAAAAAATTCTAATTGCGAAATGATATTTTGTCAAAGGCTTAAGTAACTATCGGGTTTGTTGTGGTTATGGCTTGTTATGGGAATATTCTGAGATTCTAAATTATAAACAAAAGTAAATGGAATTTTGATGAAAAGGATGATTCTACCTTGGATTAATAATGATTCTACTAAAGGTATGTAGCTATTGTCCTTGAAATAAAATTAGCTTTGACAATTTAAGTCTGATGGCTTGACCCTTCATTTCTAGATTTTTGTCCTTCGCTAATTTGTGGAGTCTGAGCTTGCAATATAAATTAATAACTTTCTTAATGATGATGTTCGATTCCAACTTCAGGATCAAAAATGTTCGTGGTGATCTGGTAAGATGTCCATGCCAACAATATTTCGTAATACAGCAAGTTCTAGCAAGACTACATTTCTTTTAAAATCTTTTTATAACGAAACCTACAACACTTTCTCAATGGACAATTGCTGTAAATCGCGACACATTCAAATCATGATTTAATTTGTAATGATCACTTATTAGAACGGGATATACAAATTGTAAACGGCAAAAGGTGGGTCACACCAAAAGCCATTCCAACTCTGGTTTGGTTTCCATAGAATTAAAACAAGTAACAAAAGTCTAAATAATTTTTTTATTTAATTTAAAGAAATTACATCCAGTTGAAAGTGAAATAGAAAAAACCGGTGATGCTAACTTCTCACCTTTAAATTTTGACCAAGGATCATTTCGTGTAGGTTTAATTATGTTATTATAATTTGAGTAAGATCTCCTTGGTTTTCAGCCAATTTTGTTTAGTTGTTATGAAGAGATATTCCTCTCTCTATAAAAGAAATGTAGTCTTGCTAGAACTTGCTGTATTACGAAATATTGTTGGCATGGACATCTTACCAGATCACCACGAACATGTTTGATCCTGAAGTTGGAATCGAACATCATCATTAAGAAAGTTATTAATTTATATTGCAAGCTCAGACTCCACAAATTAGCGAAGGACAAAAATCTAGATATGAAGTGTCAAGCCATCAGACTTAAATTGTCAAAGCTAATTTTTTTTCAAGGACAATAACTACATACCTTTAGTAGAATCATTATTAATCCAAGGTAGAATCATCCTTTTCATCAAAATTCCATTTACTTTTGTTTACAATTTAGAATCTCAGAATATTCCCATAACAAGCCATAACCACAAGTTCCACAACAAACCGGATAGTTACTTAAGCCTTTGACAAAATATCATTTCGCAAATACAATTTTTTGTTTTTAATTATAAGATCATCTGCTGCTTTTTATTTGGGTTTTGAAAGAATTAATTGACTTATTTAAAAATTATAATAAAAATTTACCTTATTTTAAATTATCACAGCCAAAATATTCGCGAATCACGTCAGAGTACCTAAAAGATTACAAACACGAACATGTGTGACGTGTCACGTGATGATTTTGTATTTTCTCGCCTAATCGACAGGCGTCGCTTAAACGTGGTACCACAGGAATACGGAACAAATACCGGCTGTCTGCTAGTTATCGCTCCCGTATTTACCCCCCGTAGAATCTTGGGTCTATTTCTTTATTATGTCTATGGTTGATTCATTATCTAACGTGCTTTAAAGAAATACGATATTTTTAAGGTTTTCCAAGAACTTTGTATTTCGAATTTCTGGTCTTCAAATATATATATTTTTTTAAGGTATAGAGATAAAGAATTTTGTTGTTTTGAAAATCAATGCAAACGGATATTTATAAAATATGCAAAATGAATCAAGTAATGAGAATTTATTTTTGTTAATACGCAGGTATTTATACAATTAGAAATTTCATTTTTAAACCAATTAATACCTCTGCGTGTGGTGCCACCTTAGACCAAGAAACACAGGGACGTCTCGCTCATAGCATACCCAACGCTTTATTTCTCGGCGGGGCTTTGTTGCGGCTGCGGTAGAGAGAGGGGGGTTAGGTGATACGGATAGTCAATAGGCGCCATCCACGAGAGATAAAAATAAGGTTTTTTAAAGAACTTGAAAAAATAATCAGCTAAGAGTTACATATTTTTAAATTATTTTATATTTTTTTAATATTTTAGGGACACAAATATTAAAAAACATACCAGAAATTTCGTTTTTTGGAGCCACGTTGTTGCACGCAACGTGCTGACAGATTGTTTGGCTGTGCACGTGACTCAAATAGCCAATAAAAATTGACTCACCTTCGCTACTAGCGACACAGCGCGAGATAAATAGGAAATAGGCAGCCGCAACGAAGCTTCGGCCGCGAAATATCTACCGTGCGACGTCCCTGTGTTTCTTGGTCTAAGGTGCCACACCAGAGTGACTGAGAAAAATCATATCACCTCGGGTAGGAATCGAACCTACGACCTATGGGCTACCATCCCAACGCCACTACCATTGGACTACCGAGGCCACGAATAATTAGGCCTCGGACATCCAATTTAAGAATGACTCGATCTGGTTCACATTATTGACGGGATCTATTTAACCCGTTGTTGACGGTGCCGTAGCATTTTACGTCATATTAGGTGATATGATTTTTCTCAGTCACTCTGGTAAGGCACCACACGCAGAGGTATTCCTTGGTTTAAAAATGAAACTTCTAATTGAATCCAGTAATTGCGAAAAATCAGGATGCCCATTATAGGTATGAAATTGATTACAGCTTTTGGTAAATCTGTAATTACTTTATTACACTCAAAGATACAGGCTTGTACATAGATTACGGGAGATTAGTACTTTGTGTAAAAACTGATTAGCCATTCAGGTTAGTCGTGTTTCTAAATTTATGCATAGGTGACAGAAGAATGCCTAAGCTAAGCCTGAATATTGTTTATTTGGTTTTTGTTTTGCCTGAAACAAGAATTTATTTATCTACTTAAAGTATAGGTGATTTCTTTTCGCTTGTTCGGGGATTTCGGAGTAGGGTAAGAAGAGTAAGGGAATGACGTCATTTTACTTCTATTCTGTGGTGGCGAATAGTTTTAGTCGGAGTAAAAACGTTCTTCCAAAATGGCTGCCTGTGGCCTTTTTAGCAGATAAATTCTGGCTAGCAGACGACCAAATCCGATTTCCTCCTTTACACCTCCTTTTCAGAAGGAGTAAAAACAGTAGCCCTTATATTCCGGAACAGGCGAATAGTTTATGGGCCGGAGGAATTATCATCCCTGGAACAGGCAAATAAAATGTTTTAGGGTAAAAAGAGTACACTTTTAGTCCGAGAACAGGCGAAAAGAAACCACCTAGTGTCGACATCATCGGTGGGCATCCGGCTCGAAATTTCCCCTAGCACAAAAGAGGGGGATTGGTTGATATTTGAGCAGGCGCAGAGACCGTTTTTTTTATTATCACCGAAAAACAAATGTCTATGATCACGATCCCTCATGAAGCACGTGGTGCCATCTAAGTTCACTGATCGTTATATTTGGCTGGGGAAAATGCTTGTTTAACCTAGGAGGCTAGGAATATGAATAACCCGTATCCTGGAATTGAAAACTGTACTTCCCCAATACGCGCTCCCCGTCGCTAAAACTTTAACCTAAGCCTGTAGCGCCATCTTACGGTAGGTTTCCTTAGATTGTTTGTACTATTCAAAAATGTAATTGTTAATTAATTAATTTAGAGATCATAAAGAACCGAGTCCGCTCGACAAGAAAACTTGGTGGTGTTAACTTTCCTTGGGTAATCCAGTGTAATAAGGTAAAACCCACCATATATCTGGAGGGACTACGTAGCGTCAGTAGCGCCATCCGTGGGAGAAAAAAAATCACCAAATTTAAAGTCTCAAAAAGTGATCGAACCATCTCGCTACAACCCTGCCTCAACTTTCCATAAGGGGTCAAAGCAGAGGCTGGAATAAAGTCAGGGCTCCCGAATTCAAGCCGAAAACTAGGGTCCTGGAACTTGCCAAAAGACCAGTTCGGGTTAACCACCACTGAATAATTAGCTAGGTTAATACGCAAGGC
Organism: Leiobunum rupestre; assembly: GCF_980474605.1. Classification (NCBI taxonomy): domain Eukaryota; kingdom Metazoa; phylum Arthropoda; class Arachnida; order Opiliones; family Sclerosomatidae; genus Leiobunum; species Leiobunum rupestre. The sequence goes on from NC_143393.1 coordinate 48,642,130, forward strand.
ACCACTTTAGGCCTAAATCATCAAGTGACTTCTAATGCCATTATTTAAGGTGGCCGGGTTATAATGCGTAGGAGGGTGGTGGCAAGCACTTCATGCGACGCGAGCTAACAGCTCCCTACACTCAAGAATACCGTTAACCTCATCATGTTTTTATGGACAGGGAACCCGAAGAACTCAGAGGAAAACCACTTTAACCAGCAGGTAGAGAACTTGCAAACTCAACGTGGAAATGAATTTACCTACGACATTGAAAAGTTACTTTTTCACTTTAAGAAATGCAAAATAAAAAAATGTCGCTAGAAATTCAGTTGGAGTAATTCTTAACTTAGAAGACTTGAGACGTTTTTACAACCGCGTTCTTATATAAATATATTTCTTCAATTTGAGTTTTAAGGAGCGCTTCTCGGGAAGCGGAAATCTGATTAGGGCAGCGTCTAGAAAAAAAACATTCGCGGGTAACTTTTATAGCAAATATGAAGAACCGAAAATCAAATAAGGGTTCCGGTCTACCGTCATGTCGCTCCTTCGGGACCCGGGCGGCTCCAGTTTACCTTCATTTGACCGCTCGGGTCTTCTCGGCTTGACTGATGGGCTAGTTCGTTAGGAGGACGTTTCGCCCAACGGCGATGAACTAGTTTTTTAGGAAAGGCTTTCGACAGTAAAAGTGGTGTTAAAACATCTACCAAACCTTGATGTTCGTGTGATAGGCAAAAAAGGACTTTGTAAACAAATAGAGGTAACCAGCGTAAAAAAGTAAACTTAAACAGTATTTACAGTCCCTGTTGCTTGGTTTTGCGCTTGTTGCGGCCTACTTCCAGGGGCTAGTAGGCCACACTTTGAAGCTCTCTGGCGCTCTTTTAACTCATCGTAGGAAAATGGGGTAAAACAGGCATACTTCATTATCATTTGCATCTCATAAGCGTTTAAATATTATCATTTACAACTCATAACCGTTGAAATATTACCATTTTGATCTCATTACCAATCAGAAATGTTTTCCCATCCGTTATCGTAGAGAAACTTTCCAATACCATCCATTCCCATATCCTTGCCATAACGTTTTCCATTCCCATTTCCTTGCCATAACGTTTTACATTCTCTACCATTACCGAAGCTAGAGCATTGACAAACAGTTTTTAGTAGTTTCTCCAAGTAAGGGTTTGAGGGAAGCGACAACGATTAAATAGAAGGGTAATTAGTAGTTAAACCTTAAACTAGAGTATAAAAATAAGGGACCATACTTCCATAGTTCCGAATTAAGGTATCTTAAAAATTAAATGTGTAAAAATTCTTTAAAGGAAATTGACACCCTGAGAAACGTTACGTTACTTTTTGGAACCTTGAAATTTACAATCGTTAAAATCGATAATTTTTTCGTATTTTTACTATAAATCAAGATTGAAATTATCTTTATAAAAACGCCATAGAAGCAAATTCTCAGAGTCGAGATACATGGTTTTGGAACTAAGGAGAATGAATGAATATTTATGGTCCCTTTGGAAATACAAATCCTTTTTGTAATAGGGAAGAAACCATTATCTGGATTCGCGGGTAAAAAACCAAAAACTACTAAAGTATTTCCAGATTAAATATAAAATACCATTTACAAAATGAAGAATAGAAATTAAAAAGGTATATACATCTACACAAAATAATATACAGAAATATGTACAGTTAAATAGAAAATGCCGAGACTCGTATAACTTTATTAATTCGTCTTCTTTAAGGTACCGCAATCCCCCCAACAATTTACAGATTTGTTAACGGAGGAGAGTCTTTCACAGGGGTAACGCCATGAGGGTCGATTTTAAATACTTCGCAAGGCTTACCAGATGGCACAGTCACCAGCATTCGGGTATTTGGAAAGCTTCGAGGACACTGGAATAGGCATTTCCATAAAATAACGCGACCTTCTTGTTTATTGTTTTGCCCCCACTTCTACCACTAAAGAGAGTTCATGAATTCGCCCATAGACTTGACTGCACTCTCTCAAAAACAAGCTGGGCAGTCATAATCATCTAGCGACTTATAATGCCTTTAAACAGGTCGCCGGGTAACAATGCGTAGCAGGAAGGCAGTAAGCCTTTCACGCCACGCGAGCCAACAACTCCCTACATTCACTATTATCTTTAACCTCTACAAGTTTTTATGGAATGGGGAAACCAAAGAACTCGGTGGAAACCGGTTTAACCAGTATGGAGACAACTTGCAAACTCAACGTGGAAGGAGTAGTTCCGAGTTTTCACCCAGTGCCACAAGACGGCATTGAACCCGGCTCCATTTGTTACGAGGCGAAAGCGCTAACCACACCGCCACCCCATTATGGTAAAGCCTATTGGCGTTAGAATAACTATGGCGGAATGCAGGTGTGCCTCTACAAATACATTTTCTAAAACTGCCAAAAATGGAATTTAAATATACTCAAAAGAACATAAATAGGTCTTTCAATAAAAGTTACGTCCCCCTTCCATCCCGCCCGCCGCGTAAAACCGGAAATAGATGATTTAATTTATGTTACACGGCTACCAGATTTTATCGGGTAGTTGTACAGCCAACCCTCTTTGAAACAGCCAACTTCAATCCAAGATTTCGCTTTAAACTGTAAGCCTCGGCACACGCGTTACCGTTCTTGCTTCTTGGTGGTCCTTCGTTAAGATATTTAAAGTTTTAATTAAATGAAATAAATCTCATGTAAATAACTGAATAATTTCTAGTTTTCAGTTAAATAGAGAAGATATGGAGCCACTAGACGGTAAAAAAACCCCAAAACCAGCAAAAGTACAGTTAATGCTCAAATCTCCGAATATATTGAAGGAAAATTCCAACTTAGGCCTCACGTTTACAGCGTTAAAAATATTTCCTTATTTCAGGCACCAAGCGACCACAAGTGACAAAGACTATACAAAAAGGAATCTGTTAGTCCAGGCGCGGAATGATAATACTCCTTGGCGAGTGCTGAACAGGTTTCATTGAAAGGCCTATTACGGGAAATAGACCGTAACATAAATGGGGCTGGAATTTCGAACTGTCGCTGCTATTTCAAAAGTGGACGCTATCCCGGGAGGGAGCTCCGTATTGGTTAGTATATCAGCATCGAGGGGGAAATCACTCGCTGAAAATGTGTACAACAGATTAAACATTTCAAGAGATTACTAAAAAAAATACAGATAACCAAATATTACGCGGGATTACTTATTTCGAGTAATACAAATAATATTATTAGAAATTATTATGAGATTACGCGAGATTAATGGAGATTACTGATACTACGCGACATTTCAGTTTCCTTCAAAATGTTGGGAATACGCAGGGTTGGTCGATAATTATCGATGGATAATTATCAATGATAATTATCACGATAATTATCGATATTTATCCGATGAAAAAATCATGATAATTATCGAATTAAATTAAATTCTCTGAAAACAGTTTTTAAAGTTTAATTTAATAATTTTGAAAGCAATATTGAGCAGTATTAACAGAGAGTGTAAAGTCGCTTCGCTACAGAGAGGCGCCTCTTCCTATCCCCGTAATGTTAAAATTTCGTGGTACGTTTTTTCCCCGTGAGAGCGTTGAAGAAGCAGACGACAGTGTTTGCAATTCCCGGACACACGATGGCACTGTAAAATTGCTTATCAAAGAAAAATAAATTTTGCTCTCAGTAGGTTAAAGTTGAATTCAGCTCAGTCAGCTGTGATGTTGAATTATTTTAACTATTTAAGTAAAACAGTTGATTTCGTAAGAAATATAAAAAGTAAGTACAAGAAAAATCCCTCCCTATTTCATTTCAATATTAACAACTATACTTTTTTAATATATCAAAAGAAATTCGTGGAATCTAAAGTGGAATATTTTATGGGCTGGCCAAGTCTTAATTAAATATACCAAAACCATGGTAGAACATTGGTGTTTTGAATAGCAGCGGTGAATTAAATATTCTGAAATATAATTAAGAACTTTCAATGGCTTTGCAAATTTCTAAATCTCGTCAGTGAATTGTCCTTTACCTTGCAAAACCCAATGGTTATCATAATTGGACAAATCTTCATCATGGTCTGTTTAAAATAAAGTCATCCAAATTGTAAATTCAATATGAATCTGATGGTTTTAAGAGGCTATTGACTGATGCAGCTCTGTATGCTGCCTGGTATTGTTGAGTATTTGGATGATCTCAATTGTCTCCTTATTGGCGAATGGAACCAAAGTAGTTTTCTAAAAATCTTGACCAATTCTTCCAGTTACTAAGAACTTAAAACCAAAATTATCCTTTATATCATTCCATAGGAGTAGCAAAGACTGAATTGATAGTTTCCACCTTTCAATACAAGGTAAGGTTTTATACCTACAGTTCTGAAGCTACCATATATTAAACCTTTCCAATTTTTCTTTCAGCATTGGTATGTGGATGTATTGATCAGTCATTGCTCTCTTACAGTGTGTTTCATTGTTTAATGTCCTGCTATTGCAGCAATCAAAAAGGCCGTTCATGTGTAAGAGGAACTCTGCTGTGTATGTGCTTTCAATTGTTAACTCTCCTAATCCCAGTTAACAGGCCATTTGAATTAGAAACACTTTGACTGCAAATTTGGGCAGCTAAACTGACTTTCATGTTAGAAAATGCTGGTAACTTGATATGTTTACGTTTCAGCTTATGTGTGCTTTGAAACTTACCAATTTCTTAGTCTATTTTGAAAAAATGTTCTAGGACTGCCCAAGAAACTAGATTGCCTTCCACTATTATGGGATACCGTTTGAAATTGTTCCTCACACTTTTCAAGAGATGTGGAGGATCAATTTCAATGAATGGCTTTTCCACTGATATCCCCATACTTTTGAACAAATTTTGATTGCCTGTTCCTTGGTCACAGACTACAGCTTTGACAATAAGGCCAATACGTTTTAGGTGAGTTACGCAATCATGAAGCAATATCTTCAAAGTCTGTTCGGGACAAGTATCTTTTGTGAGGAAGTAACCAATTGGTGGTTTGAATTTCAGTTTTATGTCATTCACCATGAATACTAGGGCCTGATTTGCGTACTATTTTGACCTTCCATATGGACCGAAGTCTACGAAACCTTCAATGTTATCGTTTTCATTATTGTCAAAATGTTTAGTTGAATGGCTATAATTATGTTCAGTACAAATATATTTAAATGGAATAGAATTGAATAGATAGTTCTGGGTTTAAATTCATAGGAATTGACTTTATCCACTGTAAAAAAAAATTCATTTAAAGCTAGTGTTCATCATTGTGAATATTTTATAGAAATTATCATTTTCTTCGTTGAATTGATTTTTGAGGGCAAATATTCATAACTATCAAAAAAAATCCGATATTTATCCAAATAATCCGATAATTATCCAAATAATCGGATAATTATCAAATGATCGGATAATTATCAAAAAATCCGATAATTATCGTATAAATCGGATTTTTTGATTTTTTCCGAAAAAATCCGATTTTTTGCCAACCCTGTACGTGCCACATTTGATGGTTTGAGGCAGAATTGGTTCCACCAAAAGGCAGCGGAATTACTGATATTACTTGAGATTATTTTGGAATTACGGATATTACATGATATTACACAAATTACCTGGGATTACCTAACTAGTGTACACCAGATTACTCAAGTTATTTCCCCCTCGATCAGCATGGGCGGAGACCGCGTTTCCAGTGCCGGACTTAGAGATCCTGGGCCCCTTTTTAGAAAAATATTAGTTGCAACTCATTTTGCCGTCGATTGGTAAAATTAAAATGGTATAAGAGGGAGTATAAATTTGGTCTATTTAAAATTTCTATCAACCATTTCCGAAATACATTAATGTTTTAATTATCTATCCATTACCGAAGCCAAATACGGATTTTAGAACCACCCATTACCGGGCATTGAGTTGTTTAGAGTGTTAAATACCAGAGATCCTATATTAGCCGCGCTAAGGAAGATATGACACTGATCTATGCCTTGTCAATGGTATAAATCCGTACAGTTTCTACCCCCGTTTATTCCCCTATGTATTATTATTTATTTTCCACAGACAAATTATGGGACAAGTGGATGCGTTACCGAGTAATTTTTATAGTTGATAGCCTACAAAACGCGCGAATTTTAATCTTTACGAATGGTTTCGCAAATTACAGTATAAAGAAAACGCTACAGAAGTAAATTTTAAAAACCATTTTATTAAAAGACTACTTTGCACGTTGAAAAACTAGAACTTATAACCCAAGTAAATCGTTTTAAATTTTATAATCTTTTTTTACTAACGGCTCGTAAACTCAAGGTAACCAGGAACATTACAATCTGTCAACATCTACTCTATCTTGCATTTTTTTTGCCTCTTTTCCTAAATTTTAAAATTTTTCTGTAATTACTACCACTCTTATAGTTTCTTGATACATTCGTAAAGTAGGCTTGTTTGCGTTCTTTAGTTCGGTTAGTTTTTATATCTGGCTGTCTCTTTATTAAAGTTTAACTCTTGGCTATTTATAATCCTTTTCATCTTTTGATTTGGATTGCTCGTAGAAAATTGAGTATTCTTGATTTTGACTAGGTTGCGGTGTAAATAATATTTCGTTTTGGTACAATTTTATCACAAGTGGTATATAAAGTATTTATCTTAGGATCTTCCGGCTCGTTCTCTTGTGTTGGTATTCTTCTTCAGATGGTGCCGGAGGAGTGACTCTAACGTCATTCATTTGAAGTCTTCGTTTCGCCAAAAGTGGATATAAAACAGAAAGTCTGGGAAGACCCGGTAGCCCTGTTCCATCAAAAATGAGGATCCCCCAAGCATGCCCCTAGTTTGTGCCTACCCCCTTTGGCGGAGCAATACAAATGGCGCTTTACTCGCATGTACCTGCGTAAATCGGCTGATATATTATAGTTCTTCTTCAGTTCCTTATCCACCTGATTATATAGTCTTTGGGCTGGATTTGGTGCGTCTGCTCTTTGTGAAAATTCACAAGTTTGGCAAGGCTTAGGTAGATAATTGATAAAAACATTTTTGTTTTGTTTGAATGGGGTGTGCGGCTTAAAGTGTTTAACGAATTTAAAAACAATGGAACTTTAAAAGAACTACGCATGGAACAATTGGGTATACTTAATGAATAAGGAATTAACCCAGTTATAATTTGTGACCCAATATATGCAAATGAACTCTCCAATGTAGTTTGGATAGCTTGGCAAAAAACCTCAATAAAATCCCTGTTGTTTTGAAGGCAATTAACAACGGAGGTTAATTTATTGCACATGATTCCCTAATGCCGTATGTGTCAACAGTTACAAAAATGGTTACCGGATCAGTTTCGCCTCTCATCTGGTAGAAATAATCCAGGAAAAACAATTAAAGAAACTACTTAAGTTGTGAAAAATGATTAAAATTTAAAGAAACATTTTTAACTATAATTCGAAAAGTACCAGCGGTGATTGTGAAAAGTTTCAATATAAAATATTATACACGACAGGCTACGTGGGACATTATCAACTGAAGTTAGTAATTTAATCGGGGTGCAGTTATCCACTTTTGATTTCTTCAACAGTGTAAAATCTAAATCTTCATCACAATTTGTCTCCTTAGCAGCTTCATTTGGCTCACATTTACGTTTAGCACATTTAAGTTTATTAGTTGTAAAACAATTAATTTCATCGCCCTTTTCTTGAGATACAATTCAACCCAAAATCTCAGTTTGCGATTCTGCATTATTACCTTGGTTATTACTATCATTGATTAAATAACCTTATAAGGTTATTTAATCCATGTTACCAAGAACGTATATATACGTTCTTGATGTTACTATACTAAAATTTGTCTGTACATCCCTATCTAGTGGAATTTTAGTTAAGCCTTGGTTTAAATATTCACTGGTTTGTATAGTACCAATTGAACACAAATCTTTTATAAATAAATTACACTGACTAAATTTACTTTTCGGCTTTAAAGCTAACTCTTCTGGTGTATATTTCTTACGAGCTTGAGTAACGCTTGAACTTAACAGAGGCAAATTTTTTTAAAAAGGAATAAATTAACCAACGTGACAACGTCTTCGGGAATTTTACCAAGGAGGATATGCTTCTTGGGTTTACCGCCAGGTTAGCTAGCATCGCCCATCTGAACTATTTCCTATGACCGTGACGTCATGAGACATAGGCCAAACGTAACAGAGTCGTTCCTGATTGGCTCAATCATTGTATATCCACTTTTGGTTTCGCATAGTGTTGTAAGTCGGCCTTTTTCTTTTCGGAAAAATTTCCGAATTTTCCGAAAAAAAAAAACATTTTAATTCCATGATTAGTCTAATATGGTTTGCAAATTTAAATAAAGCCGCATTTTCACCTCATTTTTTCGAATCTAAAAGTAAAATTAAACCTATAGACTAGTTTAAACTGATTAATAATGTAACACTAATAATGTTTTGAAGTATGTTTACTGTTATTAGACATTTTATATCTATAAAATGTAAATTGTTGGTTGCGCGAAAAATCGATAGTAATAAAAACGAATGAATGCGGGCTTGTGTTTCCAAAAATGTCATTGTCGAATCAAATTTCCAAGCCTAAGTGTATTAACTTTGAGTCCGAAACTGACCTTTTTCGCTCCCCAAAATCCTGAAATTTTCGGCGAATATTCTCCTCCGTAGCACGACGCTACCTTAGAGCAAGAGTCAAGCAAGTCTGAAAACCCCTATTTGAGAAAAACCAGTTTAAAGTTCGAAATCTAACATAATAACAATGATAATCTAAAAATGAAAATTGATAAAAATAGAGTGAAAATATATATTGAAAATTTTGTACTGAGTCACCTTAATTTAAAAACACACAAGGATTCTTATTTTGAATTTCTTTCAATAGTCGACTTACTTGACTTTTGCTCTCAGGTAGCGACGAGCAATTTGGGGCAAATCAAAGCTGTAGTTTTATTCCTAAAATAGAAGGAACTGAAGTGGAGGGATTCTGTTTATTTTGTAGAAGTTTTCAAACAAGAGGTTTTTAATCATAATATTAGGCTTATTATCGAAATAAATTTTTTTTACGCGCGCGCTACGTGGCGCGCGCGACCCGACGTTTTAAGGAGAATTTACAAGGAGCCTTCGGTTTCATCAAAGATAATTTAAACTTCGTACCCTAGATTCGAAATCACTCTCTCGCGCGTTGCCGATAGCGTTTACCCACTTCCCGCCGGAACTCAGAAAAAATTCGCTCCAATGGTGGCGCACTACTGCCATCTAGGGATAGAAACTAATTTTTGTTTTTGGAAGTTGCGGCGCGTAATTTGACGCGTTTTGCGTTCAACTCCAAAGTTTTAAAACATGATGGACCACAATTATAGCACTGAAAAAGTTTCAAATCGAAAGAAAAAACCTAGACTTACTAAAGGTGAGTAATATAATCTTACAAGCGATTCAAGCATAATTTGACTAAACTTAATAGTTCATTCAATTTCATTTACCATTTTAATAGGGTTCGTGTTTAACATCGACATTCTTAAGGAATATTTGCCTGAAATTTTAGAAAATTCTTCAAGATTAGCATCATTACCGAAAGAAGACATTCAAGCACCAGAATTACCATTTGTTAAAGTAAGTTTTTATTGTAAATATATGATTTACAATTAAGCGTGTTTCTATAAATAATCTTGTTTTAAATAGGATTGCTTAGAAGAATTAAAAGAGAACCTGATCACTGATATCACAGATGAAGCTTTGGATTATTTATCAATTTTTTCAATCGAAGGTTCAAACAAGTTTGATAAATTGCGGTATAATTTTAATCGCACCAGACTTTTGATCAATAAAATTTTTTTACGGGAGATGCTCCCATCCTTTTCACATTTAAAATGTTTCCTAAAAATGAATGAAATTGAAAAGAGAACTGACATCTCGGTATTTGTTATGGAGTTTTTGGATTGTCTTTTCATATATTTCACTGAAAAACAAACTAAGAAGCAAAAGTTGACCAAAACAACAGCTAAATGTTTTTTAAGTCCAGCTGACTTAATGAAAAAAGATCTAAAAACCCTACATCAAGTAGCCGGCTATGTTGTGAATGAAATAATTGGCTTCTACAACTGTGAAACATTTTGGAGCAAATGCCTAGTAAAACAAAACCAATTAGGAGAAGACTTTCATGGCTGGACACTAAAGCAGGACAGAGGAGGGCTACTTTTTTTATCAAATAAGGCATTTTCTTATTTTGAGAAGACGGTTAAAATTATTATTCCATTTGTTGAACCGCTTAGAGTAATTGAAGAAAACCTTTTCCATCAAAAATCCAAAGATAATAAATATGATAAGATAATCTCCAAATTGGACAGCTGTAATGAAATTAATGAAATTTGGTATGAATTGTGGGGTAGTTCGGGAGAGGCAGCTATGAAAGCCTTAACGAAATCTCGTCAAATTTTGATTAATTGTTATTTAAAAGGAGTGACTGTAAACCTAAAAAATGCATTTCAGGAACATAAAAGAGCTAGTTTGAATGCGAACAATTTAAGGAAACAATTGAAATCATTAAGCAATGCAAAGAATAATGATAAGTAAAGAGTTCATGTGATAACATTGGAAGTAGATTCCTAATTTAAGTGGTTGTTCCTAAAGTTTGTGATAAAATGTATAGAACTTAGTCCATTTAAAATATCAAATAGTTATTAAAACCCAAAAAAATTGATCCAAAGGTTAATAATATATATTTTAAAATTCTAATATAATTAAAAACATTTGTTTAAGTTATTAATTTACAAAGATTACACAAATGCAGAAAAAAAGGAAAATGCAATCCAGAGAAATAACAACATTAAAGTTTTGAAACAAGGGTGTTTATTGAACAATGTTAAAATTAATTAGAATAACAGACGGACTGAAACTAAAGTCTAATTTTAATTGATTTTCACATTGTGCAATAAACACCATTGTTTTAAAAATTGAATTTAGTTATTTAATGAAAAAGTAAATGAATGAATAAATAAATGCATTCCAGTTTGGTTTTATGAAAACTTAAAATTTCTTGCTAGCTTTCTTCTCTCCACTCTGATTTTTTTTAATTTACTACAATTTCTATTTTGAGTTGAAGCTATAAGAGACTTAGCTAACTTGAGTCGTTTGTTACCCTGGCAAATTTGATCAACTGTTGGATTGTCTCCACAGCCTATGGAAGATCTTAATTTGGCAAAATGGTTTTCCAAAAGGTCTTGATTAAACTTAGCAGTTAATACATAACTGGCTCCTTTCTCGAGCAAAAACTTAGTGGCACCCATGATAGAGCAAGCTAAAAGCGTTTTTATTAAATAAGTTTCTTATATCGGATAATATTATTTATCAGTCAACCATACCAGTTATTCTAATTCCTTCTAATGTCTCCCTGCTTATAATCATCTTTGATTTGTCTAAATCTTTTTGCTCATCAATTCTCTCAAGTTCTTCCTCCCACTCCTTAAAATATGTAAGAAATTCTTCTTCAATCCACTATTTAAAAATAAAATTAATATCAAAACATTTAAAAGTTAAAATGGGCATTACCTGAAATCTCCAATCATTAACGCTCCTGAATGGGTCTAGGGCAGGCTTTCTTGCATGTTTGCCTTCATCAAGGTTTGACACGTTGCAGATGTCAAAAAACTTATCAGCTAGACGGAGGAACTTGACAGTTTCCGAAGCCTCATCCCCTATTAAGTCTTCTACAGCATTAGCGGTAGTACTGCTCATGACTTGGACTGCCAATTTAACTCTCATTGCACCAAAAGGGCTGACATGTATGTGGTTGTAGGTCAGTTTAGGAGCTTGACGTAATAGTGATACGGAATCCATTTCATACATTCTCCGAATATGATCCCACAGGATATGTTTGTTGTTTTTTAAAAGTAACCGCGTGTACCGGTAAACTTTGTCTTTATGTTTCTTCAATTTTCCGCTATTTGAAAGGCAGTTCCTTAAAGTTTTGACTAAATGACAAATATCTGAAACAAAGAATATCTCTTCTCCACTAAAAAAATTTACGGTTCGGTAGCCAATTTTGTCTCTACACTGGTTTTGCATAGCTTCAGAGCACATTTTAATAAAGCGTTGGTTTATTGAAGCTTTATCACAAACAACTGTCAGTACACGAAACCCTACCAGATGAAGATTACGTATTGCTTGCCAAACAATAGAATAAATATCATCTGATTGTAGTGTCACACATGGGAAAAATGCATACGCAAACTTTATTTTTGACGTAATACCTCGTACCATCAAGTGAAAAATATGTGATGCTATTGGCATTGCACTTACTTCCGGAGTAATACCATTAACTTCATTTTCTATTTGTTGAACTTTGTTCCTAAATTCATTCAAATTTTGAAAGCCTACAATTTCACCAGTGTTACTATGGAAAATTATGTCTTGTTTGATTTGCATTTCATCTAGTATTAGAGAAACATATTTTTGGTCCTGTCTTAGATCTTCAATTTTTACATTTTTGCACATTTCCGTTAAAAAACCATCAGTAAACCCAGGTTTCTCAATTTGGTCCCTTGAATAATTAAAGAGTGTTCTTTGGCATGGCAGAGTAAGAACTTTCCTAATTGCGTTGTACGAAGCTGGTGATTTTGATCTTATGTACAGGCACCATTGCACAATAAATGGGTGCCACTTTTTAGGCCTTGATTTCTTGGATTGAATTAACTTAAGCTGTTCTTGCAGAAGAAGCTTCTGAAATGTAGTTGCATTTTCAAAGGGATTTTTTTGAAAAATGTCCTCAAAATCAAGACTATCATCATCTGTCAAAACTATACCCTTTTCGTTTATAACCCTGTCAATTTTCATTTTCAGATACTTGTTCCTACGTTTAAGACTGATGTTTTTAATATTCAGAGCCTTTGCTTTTAGCGCAATTAAATTTTTATCTAAATATCTTGTGTTAGTAGTCCTTGCAACACTGCTACCATGTTTTTCCCTTTTCTTCCTTTTTTGAAGTATTTTTTTAATTAACCTGCAGTTCTTACAAATCTTTGTCCTTGCACTCTTAACGAGAAGTTCACATTTGTTTGATTTAAATGTCTGTGTTACGTGGCAAAAGTGTCCATTTTTAAGATATTTATCTTTCAAAATCATTAATTGGCTATCATTTGTGCCTTCACAATGAGACCATGAATCTAATTTGCCAAATATAACCTTCAGATCATTGAAATTAATTATGCAATGCCCTCCAATGTCTTGGTTTACAGCGTGGCTCTCTGGAATTAATTTCTTTCCAAAAAACAAGGATATTTTTAAAGTTGAAGAGATGTTGACTTTTAAAAAGCTTCCAAAACATGGTTTTGAGAAAGAAATGAGTTCTACATTGCCATCATTACTTCGGCTTTCGATTTTAAAGAACCATTCCAAAGATTTTAAATTTTCCATTTTAAACTCGAAAAATATCTGACCAAGTTTTTCTAGGGGCTTATCCACTTTAGTTAGGTCATCTAAAGGTAGATTACACGATGTAAGTAAATTTATAATATTTTTATCTGGTGGAATCACTTCTAAATGGTCAGTAAACATTTCCTCATTAGGGTTTTCAATAGTTTGAATATTAACGTTGATATCTTGTGTTGTTTCTTTAACTATATCCTGAGTAAGTCCATCTAAAAGCAGTCCTGCTGTTTTTTCCTTAATACATGTAGTTTCAGAATCTTTTTCCAATATTTGATCCATTGTTGAGTCTGTTTGAATACAGTTTACAATCTCGCAGGTATCACTCTTACAATAAGAGTGATCTAATTTAACAGCACACTGGGAAGGAAAAGTTTTAAACTTATACTTATTTAGTATAATATGTAAGTAGGTTTAATTATTTTACCATATGAATAATTGAAACATTGTCAACAACATCAGGAACTGGGTCTGGATAATCAATTGAAGGGCCTTTACCCCCCACGAAATGTTTGGAACAAATATAGTGATATCTCTTTAACTTGTCTAAAGTAAAACCTTTCTTGTTAATAATTTTCAACCATTTTTCACATTTGTCCCATTGCGTAATTTTTTTGGGAATTGGAATAAAATACACTTCTTCAATTTTCTTATGAACTGCCTCATAGTTCTTACACGAATCGAAAAGACACGATTTCCCCATTTTAAACTAAGACGCGAAAATAAAACAAATCTAGGCCTAAATATGGCGCCTTACCGCAACCGATGGAGCCGATTTTTCTGAGGTCACGTGCCGGAAGAGGGTAAACGCTTCGTAACAAAACCGTGAATGGGAAAGCTCTCAGTATTCGAATCTAGGGTACGAAGTTTAAATTATCTTTGGTTTCATATCGTTTTTCTACTACGTAGGCTTGTGTATGCCTATTTCAATTACTACTGCGTAGGACTTTTTCCTGGGTGTTAAATCAACCCGCTTTTAATCCCAGATGTAAAGAAATGTATTACATACAATTAGCCAATGATACGCTTCGCATTTTCTGACGTCATGGGTGCCGAGAAGTCTGGAAATTCGCCGAAAAACTCGACTTCCACCATTTCGACTTCTTTTTATAATAATAGATCTTAAAAGAAATTGATTTGAAAAAATTCAACGGTTATATTGTGTAAATTGGCGCGTGCTTGCACGGAAGGGATAATCTTATTGGCTAAGACAAATGCGGATAAATATTGCTAAGCCCACGTGATTCTATTTTATTATCAGAATAAATAATTACACGTGCTACGAAAAAATGGGCGATATCATCGAGATTCACGCGTTTTTAATTAAAAAACCCTTCCTTTTGACGGTTTTTATTTTGGAGCGAATAATTTCTTTTAGCGTCTATTCAAAGACCACTTAACCGATTTTGATGAAATTTTCTGTACTCGCTATAAAATGTTTGCTCTTTCTAATGAACCATTAATTAGCCATAGCTAAAATTTCGTGCAACCAACACTTTAAAAAAATTAAAACCCCTTAAAAAGTAATTTATGTTTCAATTTTTTATTTTTCTGATTTGCGGAAAATTTTCTGGAAATTTTTCCGCATTTTATTTTTCCGGAAAATTAACAACACTAGTTTCGCAGTAGTGGTAAGGGGTGATTTAATGCTGATTAAATTTGGCCTAGAATTTCCAGGGTTTTTTTCCTATTTTAAAAACAGTTTTTAGTTGTTTCTAAAATTAGTTGTGCAGATATCCTAGGTCCCACAATAGCCTACGCTTCAAAGCGGATGAAAGTGGCGACCGATCTGTTAATATATTTGTTTCGGATGTCATGGCTATAAAAGGAAAAATATTAGTTCTTTCAGAATCCAATAAATATGTTCGTGCTTGAAAATGACCTATTTCCCTCTTTCCAACTTGCGTTCTATTAAATAGCAATAAAAAACTGACCTTCATCATACTTATCGCTTTGAAGACTCCGACCTCCAATAGTCCGTCTTTTTGGCAACCAAAAATTGTTGGAATTGTATTTTTAAACAACTTGGTTTTGGTTTTTCAATTAAAAGGTTTACTGTCTTCAAAGTGCCTGTGACAAACTTTATAAGAAATATACAGTTGTTCTGCTATTTTCCCAAAATGGTCTTTCTCATCTAAGTTTTCAAGCCATATTTCTCATCTATAATTTCATTCATTTGCTTTAATATAACTTAGATTTTGTTTATTTATTAATAAAAAATGTATTACCTTTGTTCTTCTTTGGGAAACAATTTGTTATAAATATTATTACAAAATTTGGACGCGCATCTATTTGGAACCATGCTTAATCATTCTTATAAAATTTACCACGTGATTCTGGTTTTTAGTTTTACTCCGTACCAATAGCAGGCGCCACGATACGTTTGTACGGCCTTCTGGAAAAGTTTCATATCTCCCTTAGCGCAGATAATATAGGATCTGTGTTTTTAATAGGACGTATTCGAACGGAAAGCCAAATAGAGATCCCCATGTTCGGCTTTCCGTTGCTATGCGACGCGTTTTGATATTTTTAATGTTTAGGCTTAGTTTTTCTTTTCGGTGTAATTGACGGCTTTTAAAATTCATTTTGCGCGTGAAAATACCAGAGCTACATGTTATGTTAAAAAAAGCACGCAAAGAAGGCTGTGTGCCCAAGACATGTACCTGTAGTGTCGCGCGCTAAAACGTCATTTCAAAATCAGTCAATAGTCGCGAGCCAGATTTCCGCACGGTACTGACGAGTCCCAAATAGGAACAGAGGCTTCTATAAACCTTTCACCCTAAAAGTCAATTAACCGCGCTCCTAGCGGCAGAAGCGTGAATTTCGTTGATCCACTATCGAACGTCCTACTTTACACCGTCTTTCAAATAAAAGGTGTGGCCCTGATATTAAAAAGTTACTTTTTTTGTTGGGCCAAGGCTTATTTGTCGTTCTTAGCTCTCTAATTAAAGTCGCTTTCATTTTGTTGGAACAAAAGCGACCGAAAGTTAGCGTCAATAAAGAGTACTAAGCTATCCTTCTAAATTGGCTGTAAGCGCAACCAAGAATGGCCATAGTAAGAAGGGCAATAACTACATAATGCGCGCTTTAATTAGTTTTGTAATCAATCTTCTGGCAAGACAGCGAACGGACCGACACCGAACGATCGTTACCGTATTGGATGGACGTTATCGGATTTAAGAGCGGACCATTTTCAAAGTTTCACTTCGAAGCTGATGAGTACACGGATACCCTCATCCTCATCCTTGAAGAGCTGGTTTAAAAAACAAACCTAAGGCCTATTTACAAGGTTCAATAAATCGAATTCGTCCAAGTAGCTGCGTCAATTCGAGTTTGTCGAACTAGTTGGGTCACTTCAAGCTGGTCCAACTAGTTGGGTCACTTCAAGCTGGTCCAACTAGTTGCTTCAATTCCAGTTTGGTACGACTAGTTGCGTCAATTCGACTTTATTCCATTCTTGTTGGTCTAACTATTAAGGTCAATTCAGTTTATCCAAATAACTGCTTCAATTCAGTTTTTCCAAATAACTGCTTCAATTCAGTTTTTCCAAATAACTGCTTCAATTCAGTTTACCCAAATACCTGCTTCAATTCAGTTTACCCAAATAACTGCTTCAATTCAGTTTACCCAAATAACTGCTTCAATTCAGTTTATCCAAATAACTGCTTCAATTCAGTTTATCCAAATAACTGCTTCAATTCAGTTTAACCAACTAACTGCTTCAAATCAGTTTACCCAACTAACTGCTTCAATTCGAGTTTGTCAAACTAGTTGGGTCAATTCGAGTTTGTCAAACTAGTTGGGTCAATTCGAGTTTGTCAAACTATTTGGGTCAATTCGAGTTGGTACAACTAAACGAAGGGACTAGAGTTGGTACAACTAGTTGTGTCGACTCAAGTTGGTACAGCTAGTTGGATCGACTCATGTTGGTACAGCTAGTTGGGTCGACTCATGTTGGTACAGCTAGTTGGGTCGACTCATGTTTGTACAGCTAGTTGGGTCGACTCATGTTGGTATAACTAAACGAATGGATTCGAGTCGGTACAACTAGTTGGGTCGACTCATGTTGGTATAACTAAACGAATGAATTCGAGTCGGTACAACTAGCTGGGTCGACTCAAGTCGGTACAACTAGCTGGGTCGACTCGAGTCGGTACAACTAGTTGGGTCGACTCAAGTTGGTACGACTAAGCGAATGGATTCCGATGTAGCCCATATTCCGCCGTCACTGATAGCCTGTTCACCCTGTGTTTTCTAAAAATGGCAGGCTCTTTCTCGCGTTACACGATGAGGCTGCAATTTAGTGAAAATTTATGAATAGAAATAAAAGGCAAAAGCGTTTCTTATTAAACTGATAAAAAACGAGCGTTTACTCTCCAATTTTTATCCCTCGTAATCGACCCTAACGTAACACCACTTCCAACGCCTTAGACATCGCTTTTATTTTTAAGCTTCTATTGCCAGTTAAGGGATAGTGGCGGAATGTGTGCCAAGATATCAGACGACAAGCCGTAAAGAACGTGGGTGGCGCCATCTACCGCATTTTGTGTTTATAATCTGCGCGATTCTCGCCTTTTTACGACTTCAAGGATCATAAAGCGGCGTTTCCTCCGAACGCCACACTTGGCATTATGCATAATTTGATAAAGCGGTACTATGGCGCCATCTACGGTTCTTAACGGCGACTGTTTTTGGACAAAAAATATGATGAAATGAAGGTGCTCTAAATTTAACCCTCTTTAAGCTCTGTACACGATTGTGAATATACTTTACAAGACTTCTTTAAATTAGGAATCGTTGCTTATACAGGGTGTTTACATTTTTCACGATCAGTACAATAAAGAGTTTAAGCATCTCGTCAAAGCATACCAACGCGTACGTTTAGGGTGCATTTAAGGGAGTATAAAGTGATTCGAAAATTGGGATAATAATTAATGAGGAATTAATTTAGTAGACGAGTAAAGAAATTGTTTGCCAGTTTTTCTTTAATTAATTTTCACGTGGAAGGTATTTTGAAAAAGGGGGAAGAAAACGGGGATATCCAGCCAAGTCACGTGATATTTGTGATGGTAGCGACATCTATCAACCTTTTCACATACATATACATAAAAGATCTCTTATTGTTTTACTATTATTAAATATAATTAGTCTAATTTAATTTTGTGAAATGAGTGTCCGGAGTGGTTCAAAGTGTGGCTTTAAAGGTTGTAGAAGCTCCTTTTGGTAAACTTAAATCTTCATTTAAAATCACTTTTAAAGCAGAGCTACATTGAAAGATGCATTAAGCCTTGTCCGAAAAAAAATTATAAAGTTCGATTTGAATATTATCATAATTTTTTTATATTTGTTAACTTCATCTTAATCATTAAAACTTAATAATGAAATAAATTAGTTTAAGATGTGGAACACTAAACTGTCACTTCGCTGGAACATTTTGTAAAAGTGTACAAGTAGGATAATGTAGGTTCTGCGCAGACTCCCGTAAGAGCCAATCAAGTTCTCCTTTCCTACCCACAATTCCCTCGGAATATCGTTAAATATATTTATTATTTATTATTATGATTATGTTACATATGGTTTAGTTAAATACCCGGTTCAACCCGCTTGGTCCAATATGTGTATCAGGGTTATTCAACTTTAGGAGGTTGCATTACGGAAGTTTCGTATGGCGCCAGTATGTCAGACTTGCTTTCCCCAAATTCCCCCTCTTTTATCGATTTGCACAAGAGCGACATCAGTGGTACCAGGTCCGGACTGGGACCTAAAACCGGCCCGGGCGTTTTAGAAACGTCGGCCCCTTCTTCCCACAAAAACACTACATTGTCATGCTGGCTAGACGGCCTCACGGCCCTTTGACCACACCGGCCCATCGGGCATTTGCCCGATCTGCCCTATGGTCAGTCCGGGGCTGAGTGGTACTATCTTGGTTATAAAAGAAATACGGTTTATTAAATTTGCATACGTAAAGCAAGCGCCATCCACGTAACTTATTTATTAACTTTGGTAATTACATTGAGAAAAGATGCTCTATGATTTGAAATAAATATTTACTTGTACAAGTTATAAAGTAAATAAATTTTATTTATTTATTTTCTTGACCTTACCACTTTTTTTATTTATCTTCAATCAAATCAACATAAAATCCCCTTCCTTCAGCCAGGGGAAGGAAAGAAAACCTGACTCATTGTGGAACACGCATTTCTTTTACTGGGTTCAACCTCTTAAGGTTGAATAGCCCTGCCTCGTTTTCCATTGTGATAGTATTGAAAAATATGCCCTGTTCAAATCGAAACACTCTGTAGTAAATCTTTCAAACATGAAATAGAGACTAATCGCCTTCATTTGCTCTAATTGTAATCTCCTAAAAACATATCTCAGAATATTAAAGAGGTCCACGCTTAAAAGACTTGGAACAAACAACAAAATTATCGTTTCCCGAACTAAGATATTTAGCGTGTACGATAAGACGCGTACGGAGGACGCGGAGATAAACAAAATAACGCTATACCAAGAATGTATTTATTTATACTCAGGGAGAATGGATATGTCGAGATTATTTTTAGCGTTTCTCCAATTCAACCCGTTGGGGCCCCCGGTATGCTCCTCCGCTTTCATAAAATCAAATAATACTGCAATCTCATTGGTTCTTAAAAATTACGTTTTTCGACGCGATTAGGGCTGCTGCGAGGACGCAAAAAATAAGACCGCCTCCTTTTTTCCTCCCCCCCCCCTTAGCGTGACGGGGTTAGGGCCTCAACGTGTCCATCGATAGTCTCAACATATTCATTCTCCCTGAGAATAAATAAATACATTCTTGATAATACTACGAAATTATTCTACGTAACTCCGTAATAATTCTACATAATAATTCTATGTAACTCTCCGTAATAATTCTACGTAATAATTCTATGTAACTTTGCGTAATAATTCTACGTAACTCTCCGTAATTATTCTACGTAAAACGTTTAGATAATTATTTCGACTAACTGACACATTTATGGAACGTGGTTATTGACTTATGACTACACGAATTATTTATCATTAACACTGTTCGTGGCTTGTATTTAAGGTTATTAGTCACATTGAAAACAGCGTTCTCCGTATACGGTTTATCGTGGCTTACTTAATCTCGTCAAAATGTTTTGACCTCGCGATAGCCTTAACTGCTATGTAGGAAATGATAGCGTTTTCGCCACGATACAACTTCGAATTTCAACGACTACGAGACGGCTCAAATAAAAAAGCAATTGCAACGGAACCCGCGAGTCAATAAACTCAGCGCTTTAACACAGAGGTAAGCTCAGATTTCGTAAAATAACCTTTATTATTTATAAAACATTATTTTATAATCAGAAAATTTATCAATTTCGTGGTAAAATATAACTCCGTTAATATTCGACAAAAATTAAACCAATTCTATTTACAATAACTGGTTTTAAATAGCTTAGCTTTTCATTTACAATGTTAAAAATGTACGTGGAAGAAATTCGTGATTCTCTAAATTTAAAAATTAAGTACAAAAGTTCGAAACCAATTGACCAGTTTCAATAACATTACTGCCATCTATCGGTTTTTAAAATTTAGTTCTGAATTAGGTAGCGCGTTCATAAAATTAGTCTTACTTAAAATTGTAAGCGTAGCTTTTTTCTAGGAATCTTGGCGCATAAGTACCATCTCGGCCAGTTGCGTAAAAATAAAAGTTGACTGTACTTGTGGTATTTGAAAATAACTTTACATTATTGAAACTGGTGAATTGAAATATTTGCCAAAATTGTGAAATAGTAAAAATTTGTGTAAAACGTCATCACGAATGGATTTTTTTCTATAACGGAGAAATGTTTATAACTGATTTTTTCAATAGATCGAAACGTGCTATAACACATAGGATCAAAAGTTGAAAAATAAACAGAAATATCCAAAATCACAATTTCTTAAAAAATCCTAAAAAAATTCGACAAAATCCAGAACTTCACCAAACATAAAAATCTGTTTATTTTTAAAAATACGGTTGAATTGTTTAAAAATCTTAAAATTCACGAAAGGTTCCGGAAAATCCAATGGATTTGCACATTCCTGAATGTCTGGCCCCTCAGTTATAATTTCCATAAAAATGTCACAACAATAATTTATTTACTTATACCAAAAGTGACATAATTCCCAAAAGTGCGACAACCCCTGTACTCTCGTATGCTAAAGGTTTAATGAATGCTCGACTCGAGATCGACCACATAAAAGACTATTTATTGTCGCCCTATCTGTTTCTTTTTTCAGTCTACGGTATTATATCATAGGTAGATGGCGATAAGGTCTCCACAGAACGACGAAAAATCATAAAATACACTAGCTTTGACCAGTGCTACTTAGTTCCTCCGTTCTTCACTACGAGGCGTTAATTCTTTGTTTTAACTTCTTCCCTCCCAAAGGCATACTTTCCCTTCTCCCCTCCCAACTTGTATTTCGCTCGTAACATTCATTAAGAAATAGGTTCGATTGACACACTTTTGGTAATTATGTCACTTTTGCTTATACTTAAAGGGAATGGCTATGTTGAGATGATTTTAGTTCCTTCCCCCTAAAAAAAATCGAATCAGCCCGGTATCTCATTGGTTCTCAAAATCTGACGTTTACCGACGCGAGTGCACGCCGGTGACGATTTTATTTTCCCTCTCGTGCCCGGAAGTTGAATTCCACTATAGTACCCACGTCACCGCATCTACACATAGTCATTATCATAAATACAATATTAGTAAAACCAGAAAAGAGAAAAATGAAATGTCTCTTATCTAGGTCATAAAACCTTCGGCGGCTTGTATATTATAATGGGATAGAATTTCCGTCAAATCGCGGAAGCATACACCGCAAAATGTTTGAAAATTAATTTGCATTACTCCGCATAGCTGTGATTTCTCACACTTTGAATGAATTCATAAAATTTTATTACATATTTTTTTTGTTTATCTGGTTCGATAATTCCCCATTTGCGGCAATACAGGTCGGCAAGCGTCAATGTACGAATTCTAGGCTTAGAACAGGAGTCAGGTAACGTCTTCCTGGATAAAACCACACAGGGAAAAGTAAAGTAAGGTCCGGGGATTTTGGTGGCCATTAAACAGGACGGTTCCTCCCACAACATCACGATGCTGATGTGCTAGCTCACCGTCATGCTGGAACCAAAGTCGTCTGTAATCGGCCAAAGAAATGTCGTTCAACTAGTTCACTACTTCGTTTTGAAGAAAGGCTAAGTAGTTGTGCCCATCAAGACGACTTAGAAGGCAAAATAGACCAATAAGACGATCACCGACTAGACCTGCCCAGACCTTTTGGTGTCTAATTGACTAATATATCGAGGAAAACTATCATCGGACACTAAGAGTAAATAACCCGGCCACCTGAATTGAAGGCTTTACAAATCTATCGATGACTTAGGCCTAAGGTGGTGCCTTGGGTATTAGCCTAGCTGATTATTATTATTATTGTAAAGTCCCAATTTTCGTGAGACATGTTACTGAAGCACTGAGAAATAAGCACTGCATATATCCATCATGAAGTGCCCAAGGAATGGTCTCACGTTACGTAGGAAAGTTCGGATGGTCTAGAATTCTCCAGACATATGCATTATGCTAGCTCTATTAGAAAATGTTTTGTCTACTATTTCTGAATCACAGCCAGGGCCGTATTAAGCAATGTGCCAAGTGTGCCATGGCACAGGGGTCCCCGAGATTAATAAATATATAAATAAATAAATAAATAAATAAATAAATAAATGTTTTTTAATGTGTTTTAAAATTTGCACAGGGCACCCAATAGTGTTAATCTGGCCCTGATCGCAGCAGAGGGTAGAATTATCGAACCATAAATTTAAACTAATTCAACAAGATCTTCAAACCATTGAATTTATAAAAAAAATGTATAGTTGAACGATAAAATCGAGAGGTAGATCATTCTGTTACAGAGTGTCCTAATAATTAAGATTAAAAATTTAATCCTAATTTAATCATTTTTAATTTTTGTGCAGACAAAAGCTATAGATTGGATTTTAATGAGATTTTATCATGATTTTATCATACGAGGGTGTCGTAACAATCAAGGCAGTGGTCTGCTTTTCGTCTGAAACATAAGAACCAATATACATTCAAACCTTTTCTGGTAAGTCTCCGCAAATATTATTTTAAGTAGTACCTGTTGGTTTTTATGACCTCAAACTCAGTGAAAAATAAGCCTATTCAACAGTATCAATTTTAATTGTAAGTCTTTGAAACATTTTGTCTACCACCTTCCGGTGAAGAAATGGAGTTTCTAAAACTAGGAAAATTTTCCGACGTTTCTGAAAATTCTAAACTAAAGAGTTCCCTGACCAATAAATATACCCACAAAAATTTTAAAATTCTAGAGTAAATATTTTTAGTAAAAAATGTCCTGATCATAAAAATTGAAACAGCCTGTATATTAACAATACATCATAAGTTATTTAACTAACTATATTTTGCATGGCGTTACGCTGCTAAGGGCCCCGACTTACTCAATTACATTCATCACACGTAGGATCAAATTTATATTGTTATGTATTAGTTTTAACATTTCAATTTAGACTTCTTGTATTGGTAAATTATTTGTTATTGCCTAATTGGTTCTTTGCCCGTCTAGAAATATTTTGACGTTTTCGACATTCAATTTGACGTGCTTGGTAAAACAAGTTTAAAAAAGGTCTATATTTGTGGTGGATCGCCTAATTTTACATTTCTGCCACCTGAAATAACAGAAACCAAAGAGTAATTGTCGCTAATTACGTTAGAGACTATTATCTTCCCGTGTTAGACGATATTTTTTAGTTTTTCAGAGATGGATCAAGATTCGTTCGGATCTAAACAGCCGTTGGTGGCTCCGAAGGACGATCAGAAAACTCAGAACCAAGATTCCATTCAACTAAATCAAATGACGTACGCCAAAATAATGACTGTTATTGGCCTCGCTTTCGGGAATTTTTCTATCGGAGCGTGCATTTCTCTACAAGCACCGTTTTTCCCAGCTGAGGTATGCTTCCAAATTGGTTCATTTAGCTACGGATTCCCCTTCACATTTCCCCGCGGTTTCCCTACACATTTCCCAATTCCCAGCACAGATCTCTACTCATTTCCCAACACAGTTCTCTGACCACTTCCCTACACATTTCCCAAAGATTTATCTACGCATTTCCCTACACATTTCCGAAAGATTTCCCTACGCATTTCCCTACACATTTCAGAACATATTCCCCTAAGATGTATCTACGCATTTCACTTCATATTTCTGTACGTATTTTCCTGATATTTCTCTACCCATTTCCTTGCACATTTCTCTACACTGTTCCCCTCGTTCGACCCTACACATTTACCAGCCCAGATATCTATACATTTCCCAACACAGTTCTTTACGCACTTCTAAACTCATTTCTTGAAGATTTGTCTACGCATTTCTTTTCACATTTTTCGAAGGTTTGTTTATGCATTTCTTTACACATTTATTGTATTTTTTGTTCGTACTTAAAGGGAGCCTAAAGTAGGAGGTTCGATGGCGGATCAACGAATTTCGTGTATTTACCGCTATAAGGTTAAAAGTATGTCGGAGCCTCTTAATCCTACTGCCTTAGGCATAATTCTTAAGCGCGCCCCTTACAGGCGGACGTTCCTTCGAGGTTAAGTGGCCAAGATATGATTAATTCAAAGAAGATTCTTCTAAATGACAAACTCTTATCGTAATATGCTGAAAAGCAGATGGAGATTTGAAATGAAATTACTGCCTCCCTTTAATTACAATCCTAGATTTTTGAAACATTTTATGGACCCTTTAAATTATCTATTTTTTCTGTGTTTATTTTCGATTTATATTTTCCGACTGCAGTCCATGCTGTTAAAAATGTGATGTGCACATACAAAATTTCAGAATCTCCGTGTTCACCGAGCAGGCGGTTTTCGGAAGCTTGTGAATGGACTAGTGTTGTTAATATTCCGGAAAAATAAAATGCGGAAAAATGTCCAGAAAAATTTTCCGCAAATCGGAAAAATAAAAATAATTGAAACATAAATTACTTTTTAAGAGTTTTTAATTTTTTTTAAACTTTTTATCGATATAATATGTCTAATAATAATAATAATAATAATAATAATAATCAGCTAGGCTAATACCCAAGGCACCACCTTAGGCCTAAGTCATCGAGCGACTTTTAAACCCTTTAATTCAGGTGGCCGGGTTACAATGCGTAGGAGGGTGATGGCAAGCCCTGCAAGCCAACAGCTCCTTACACTAACTAAAACAGTAAACATACTACAAAACATTAATAGTGTTACATTGTTAATCAGTTTAAAGCTAGTCTAGAGGTTTAGTTTTTCTTTTAGATTCGAAGAAATGAGGCGAAAATGCGGCTTTATTTAAATTTGCAAGCAATATTAGAATAATCATGGAATGAAATATTTTTATATTTCTTCGGAAAAATACGGAATGTTTTCCCGAAAAAAGGCCTTGGTCATTTTTCGACTTACAACACTAGAATGGACAATGCTGAAGTACACCCTTCTTTATAATCGTTGGAAAACAGGCTTGCCATGCATTTTCACGGGGAAATAAATACTTTTAGCCCGAAATTAAAGGTGACCCTGTTAAAATATAGCGTCCACTTAGAAGGGGAAAAAGGGACCACACCCACGTTATTAATATGATTACGTACTTTATTCTTAATATTTTAATTTAATTAATGTTAATGTTTTTAATTTATAAAACTCATCTGCGTATTGATTCGTTTCCTATAAATATTGATTTATTATTTGTACGAATCATCTTGGCCACTAAGCTCGGAGGAACGCCCGCGGGAAAGGCAGACGACTTTTGCATTAGGTGGTAGGAATAGAGGCTACTACAGACTTTTCACCCTTAAAAACAATAAACAGTCATTCTACTCATTGAGTTGGGAATATTAATCTAGAGATCCAATCAAATGTGCTCCCCGCGAAGTTTTTGAAAATTACGAATGTGCCGTCTCCTCTAAAATGATGAGAAAACGTTATCATATGACCCGTGGCGCCATCCATTATTTTTTGAAAAAAAAAACCTTTTTGCCGGGAAACGCGTCTTATTTGAACGAACCATTGAGAGATAGACGGCACCACGGGTAGAATGATAAAGTTTTCTCGTCATTTAGGAGCAGACGGTAGTATTCTTATTTTTTAAAAACTTGCTTCGCGAAATACTGAAATCCGACGTTTTGATTGGACCTCTATATTAATATTCCCAACTAAATGATTCCACTTCCTAATTGAATTCGACAGTTTAGACTATTCAAATTTATTGCTGCCAAATTAGTTGTTTATATCCGATGCAACAACTAATTGTTCACCCTACACTGTTCACACATTTCTAACGAAAATGGGTTTTTTTTTTCAATTTTTGTGGGCCGCAATAGTACGACAATTGTTCATATGGGGGCTAACGATTTGGGTTCCTCCAATAGGATTATTCGAATTTTTAGCTTTTCAAAATTATTTACGTCTGCTATTTCGATAATAGGAATAATACATAGTAAGAAGACGACGGATAAAAGGTTTCATAGTAATTGCGTCATGGAATAGCTTAATTTCATTGGTTGAATTTCAAATAGTTGTACATTTCAAACACCCCAAAATCGATCACCGAACCGAAAATTGCTGTTTCTACTGCTTAATTCACTGCTTATTAGTTTGACAAATTGGTTGACCAAACTAATTGGGCTTTAAAAGTTGTATAGTCTGATCGCCGCTTTCATGAGCTTTTCTAAAATGGTCTCGATCGATTCGCTGGGACATTTTGATAAACATTTACACATTATGAGATGCCGGAAATATCGAAAGTGACTTAATCACCGAATGTATGCCAGTTCCTATAACTCTCAAAGCTGAAGATTTACTGAATGATGCTATCGAGATAGAGCACGCAGAAGACTAAACTAGGATGGACGATTCACACATTTTCTGGTTTACTATTTATTGTTTCGTATTAAAACGTAGATAGATGGCGGTAGAGTTTGGGTCGTGTGGCAAAAAAATCAATAAGCCTGTGTGCCTTCTTCAGCGCTTTCTTATTTCTCGAAGCGCTCACCAGGGCGATACTATTTATGCTTTTGAAATACAATCACTCCCATCCCCTTTCAATTTTTACTTCGCGAGTAACATTAATTTGGTAATTATGGCACTTTGGATATAACCCACAATACTTGACCAAACTGTTTCAAAAATATTAAACGCCCAAATATTTTTGGGCTCCAGATTTCCCAAATTGACATTGCGATCGTAAGGGCTCGATATTTCAAATCGATTGATTTATGACAAACATTTCTTGACCTAACGGCTTCAGGGAAATCAAATTCCCAATTATTTATGGGCGTCAGATTTCCCAAATTGGCATTGTGATCGTAAGGGCTCGATATTTCAAATCGATTGATTTATGAAAAACATTTCTTCGCTTTACGGGTTCAGGGAAATCAAATGCCCAATTTTGTGGGCCCCGATGACCCGAGAGTTTTGGGCATATTATTATTATTTTAATCAAACGGTTTTTACGGCCACCCGCTGACCCAAATTGATATTAGGAATTAAGGTACTGACATGGTTAGATAGAACAAACTAATGCAGGCAATACAAATATCGAAAGAGCATATTTAACCTAAGTCATTTCGTTCGCGTAGGCCGAGAGAAAAGGAGCCAGCGCTACGCAATACGGGTTTGTCTTCGCTGTGTACCAAGTCGCCATATTTTGCTTCGCACCTGTTTTTGGGAAAACGGTAAGTAATTAACGTATTCGCAAATCACTTACATTTAAAGCCAATTGTCACGAGTCAACATTTTTGCTTCGTCGTGAATGGAGATAATATTTCCACAACGTGTTGGCCACACAAACACTTTTTTGCTAAGTTTTGAAGAACTGCTTAGCATAATAATAGGAGTTGATTGTACAGCAAATACAAAGAGCATGCATTTATTGTACTCTGTGTCTTGTGCAATAATAAAGTTAAGAATTGCTGCATTCAAAATTCTTATCAAACTCCACTTATAAATTAAGGGAACCAATCAAATTTGAGAGTACTGCATTTAAATTTTAGATAAACAATCAACTTTAAGGAACTACAATTTCAGGATAAAGTCCGCAGTTTACGAACTTCTCGGGTTAACCGCTACGTGTCTCTATGTAACCTGAAAAGGCTAATTATGTAGAGACGAGTGCGAAACCTTTTAATTTTGGCAATATTTCATGTCGGGGAGCGCAATGCTTAGTTTAAATTTTGGTTGGGAGTATCGCCGCCTACCGACCGATTTTGTAAAATGAAGGTGTGAAAGCTGAAAGGTTCAGCCTAAAAACATTTAAATCAAAAAGTCGGCTGTTATTTCCTCACACATTTAGTTGACAGATATTAAAGCAGATGGCGTTTTTTTCTAAGCTCGAAGCCGATCGATTTTTCAGTTATACGAGCATGGAGGAAGGAGGGATATTCTTTTAGAAAGTTGTTTAATGGGCGCCATCCGAATGCTTCCAAAAGTCAGACTTGCTTCCTCGTCTTTTACCGTTATTGCACGAAAGCGCCATCTAGGTAACCTATTTATTGACTTTGTTAATTACAATGAGTAGAGATAGCCATAATTCCAAATAAATATTTACTGAAATAAAAGTTATAAAAGAAAATAAATGTTATTAAAATATTTTCATAACAAATCAACGCCATATTTCCTATTTCTTTCACGAGCTTCTACTTATCAGCAAAAGAGGGCAGTGTTAACAAATCACATAAATTGCCCCTTCGTCACCCAAGGGGGAGGGAGAAAGTCTGACGCGTTTATATTACTGCTAAAACTTTGTAATCAAACCTCCTAAAATTTGAACAACCCTGGTTATACTTTTTCTGCTGTCCGAGCGTCGAAAAATGTGTTTGCTTTAGCTAGGAATTTCTAGAAAGAACTAATATTTCTAATTAAGTGTCTTTATTTTCAGGTAAATATTATCCCTCCGTACATTACCTCGACAACGGGGATCGTCATAGTAGGAGTTTCGTCAATTCTATTCGGGTATTTGGCAAATTAATTTTTCCATTTATAAGTGGTTTGAATAACCTTTATTATAGAATCTTATTTATACGAAATGCAGAATACCCGACTTTATTAAGACGGACTGCCATCTAGTAACAGTAAAGAGAAGTACTTAGTGTGCAATTTCCTTTTATCCCGTTTCTAGAACACTTTTATAGTATATATCTGCTTTTGAAAATCTATCATAGATGACGCCACCGAAAGGCGAAAATACTGAAGGGCCATCTACCAACAAAAAGGATAAATTCTTAGAATATAATTTCCTTATCTACCGTTAAACTTAAACAGTATATGGTTTTGAAAAACAGCTGTAGTCTAGATTCCCTAGATAACGGCGCTAAGGGTAGGCTGGGGTAGGCTACATCCGAGGGGCACTATGTTTTAGGGTGCCCTAATAATCATAATTAAATTGTTGAAAAATTATTTAATCAATATCAGTGATGGGCTGGCTCGGCTCGGCTCGTTAGGTGGGGTGGCGGAGTGGTTAGCACTTTCATCTCGTAGCAAGAAGAACCGGGTTCGATCCCAGCTTGTGGCACTAGGTGAAAACTAGGAACTACTCCTTCCGCATTGAGTTTGACGGTTCTCTCCCCACTGGTGAAAGGTGTGCTTCGGTTTCCCCTTCCCATCAAAACAAATGTAGAGGTTAACGGTAATAGTAAGTAGAGGTACCTACTGACTCGCGTGGCTTGAAGGACTTGCCACCACCCTCCTACGCATTGTAACTAGGCCACCTGTTGAAAGGCATTAAAAGTCGCTCGATGACTTGGGCCTAAGGTTGTGCCTTGGGTATAAGCCTAGCTGATTATTATTACATCAACGAGATTATAGATAATCGAAATATGTTTGGTTAAGTAGAAATAAATACATCCTTGATTTGTCTGAGTGTGAAATGGTGATTGGAAATTACATTAATGTCCCCAATCTTCAAAACACTTTGCGCACCCTTTAACCTGTGTACTGAATTAAATTTTGATTTGCAACACTGATTGTCTGCCGACAGGACATTGGACCGCGCTTCCAACGAGTCGTTCATTCCTCTGGCCATCTTAGTCCGCGTCGTCGAGGGAATTGGTTCCGTGGCTGTTAAGACTTCCAGCTACGCCATCATCGGCATGGAGTTCAAGGAGAACATTACTTTTATGTTCGTAAGCGAGTTCCACTTTCGTTAGACGACGCCACGGACCGTTCATGTACGACGTCACAGTGATTTAAGGCTTAGAGGGTGGTCACGCTTTGTGACCAGGAATGCTGATTTTGTGGGAGATGTTTAAAGGTTCATAGGATCCGCTGAAAACAATCTGGTTGAATTTCCCAGGTAGCTTGTACCCTTCCGTGACGTGACTCATTCGCAAAACACATGGGTATATCATGAAGGAAAGATAAGGAGAGCCGACTTGGGCCCTTTTTTAAGTGCCAAGTAGCCCTGCTGACTGCAGCGCTTCTAGACGTCGTACGGTAACAAATATGGCAGCGCTAATTTTTTTATCATGAAATAGGTATAGGTTTATACCGCGTGATGACTGAAGCATGGCCAAAAACCAAAATAAATCAAATAGTCGTTTCTAGTGGCGTAGCCATAAATCCTTCAAGGGAGGGGTTCAAACTATGTGAAATACCTGAGAGGGGTCGAGAAGGGGGTTAAATTTTACTATAGCCAGAGCTACACACAAGTGGGGGTTTGGACACGGAAACCATCCCCGGGTCGTTTTTACCGTGGTTCGAACTTTTCCTTTTTAAATTGTTGTATTGCAGAAGGGAAATTAATAGAATAGATATGTTTTTTCAACAACCCAAAAGATCAACAAAGTCAGTAAATATATAAATATATATAAATTAAATATGATATTTTAAATTTAACGCGCTGAACGCTAATGATTGTACCGTATGACGGCCACGTGGCGATAGAATCGAAATTCCAAAACCGACTTTCATACCTTAAAGGCAGAATTGGCTCTCCATAAATTTCCTCCATGGTTATATCACCGCACCATAAAACTCAAATGACTATATGGCCCTTTAAATAGATTGTCACATTTGCGACAAAGTATAAACTATCCCTTTATGAATTAATGGTATTATGTCGTCTATGAAATATTGATGTATTGCAAATAAAAATGAGGTTATCCAAACCGTGACGTCGTTTATGAACGAACTTCAACCTCATGTTATCATAATTTTATTGACAAAAAATATAATCCCTTTTGTGTTTTTGAAGGCGTTGCTCGAAACCTCATTAGGAATCGGTCTGATAGTTGGACCAACACTTGGTGGACTCATGTATCAGGTAGTTCTATATACCTTAGCCAAGGTCATAGGCTCATACGAGTAAACGTTTGGTCAAACTTTGTTGCTGAGCATAGTTTGGATCGCGAAACACACTGCGTATTCGTTTACAGGCTCCACGGAAACGCAGCGTGTTAAAACTAGCTTCTGAAAACCGTTTTCAATGTTAATCGTAGAACCATATTTTCTCGATACCCCACTTCCCCTCCTAAATTAAGTAACAATAATTCATAATTTAGGTCCCACCCCTTAACATTTAGGAACGCTTATACTCTTACTGCGTTAGGCAATAGTTCCCACACATATAATGCTTAAAATATTTCTGGTATAGCAGAATACACGACGATGAAATAGTACTATTGCTGTAGTATCGTCTAATCACTTTTGGTGCTTAGGTATACACTGGTTTATCACAAAAGCTAGCGATGGAGAGCTTTATCCGTGGTAACTACCCGCCGAACCGTCTTTTCGAACACCGAATCGTTAATTTCTTACTTAGAAACCAGATTGATCACGCGATGACAGAAATCCGTTAACAGCTATTTGGTTCGCGGGTTTAAGTTGTCACTTAACCTTGGCTTGGGAAGATGGATTAGGATCAGCTGTAATATTCCCAGGATTAATAGTTTATCTTTTAGATTGGTGGATACTCAGTTCCTTTTGCCGTGGTTGGCGCTCTGCTCCTACTGGACGCTTGCGTCATGTTGGCTGTGCTCACCAGAGCTGGTAAGATCAATTACAATGAGCGGTTCCATGCAAACAGCTAGACCTTCGAATTAAAAACCAATTAAAAAGTAAAGTCTACAAATTTCCAAAAGTAGATGGTTTTTGCCCTATTTGGGCTCATCGGTATTGTGCAGGGAAATTTTAACTCGAAGGCCTATTTGGCCTGAGTTTCGCGTCTTTATTTTCAATCTCGAAGACCTGTTGCATGTTGGTACGTGAATTGCTATGTTAAACAAAGTAGTTCATCCCAGCTTTAAAAAACCACTGGCATTGTTCAAGATGGTCTTCTAGTATTGTTTCGCTACAGCAGGGTACACGCTGACGAAGTAGTAGCTGCGGTCTTATGGACTTTTTACCATTGCTGTAGTATCGTCCAATCACTTTTCCGTCTTCGTGTTCTCTGTATTATCGTAAAAATAGCAAGAAAATTATTTTCACGTCAGAACTACCCACCGAACCCCTGCCAAATCCTCTTCGCGTTGCTTCCCAGACCAACTCAACCCAGGGCCTCTGAAATTTTACCATAGGGATGTATATACCGTAGGGCCGCTACACTCAGTTTCGCCCATGCATTTCGCACGGCCCTGAACTTAAGCATGTCGGGTGCACCGCTTTTAAAGGGCTACGTAATCGTTTAAAATTTGGGGGATGGGGCTACGTTGCGAAGCGGGAAGGTACGTCTGAGTCACGTTCCGGAAGGGAAGAACGTTTTATTTATCGTGTTAACGTATCTCTAGTTACATAAGCTATATTATACATTTTCATAAATGAATTGAACTATATTAATTTATATACCTCGTCAATTTAAATCCGGCAACCACGCTTTGAAATACGTGGTTTAAAGAGATAGTGTCAGTATTTTCTACGTATATGAAGTTTTTTCATCAATTATTTAAAAATATAGTTAAGAAAAATATCGCTATAAAACATTTCAAATTTTAAAATAGAAAGATAGCGTAACTTTTTCTTATCACATACTGTCTACGTCATAGATAGGTTGATGTCTATTGGTCGCTACTAGAGCGAGCTGGAAATAGAATTTTTAGGGGATTACAGGAGGAAATTTTACTCCCATCGCTTTCTTTTGATCCGAGTTCCCCGCTTTCGCACGCATTAAGACCCTCATTCGATGGAAAGTAATGGAAAGATAAGCCACTTGTGTTGTTATTATTACTGCAGGAAGGAACTGCGCAATACACTGTGGCGCCCACGGTCTTCGGTGCTATCGGTGGCATCTTTCCGTAGAATTTAAATATTGTTATAATGACTACGTATAAGAAATAATGATATCATTTATAAACAATACCTTGTTATCGATTTTTTCTTCAATTTCTACTTTGAAAATAATATTTTTACACGTAGCCGGCTCGTGAAGTCGTGATTCGAGAATCTCGAACCACGTGGTCCGCGAGAAGAAAGTCAAAAAACGCGCTTACAAATCCTCTACGCGATAGTAGAAAAAGACTACTGGAAATTCCCCGCCGCTCGAGCGCGCCGAAATCGACCAAACTCATGACGTCAACAATCTGTTAAGTTTTGCGCGGCTATTGAAATACCATTATTTTATAAATATAAAACTAAATACTAATTGAAAGTGCTTATATGTATATATATTCTGATTCAGGACTTAAAAATCTATCATAACGTGTAAGCCAAAGAACCAAATTTTAAATTAATTAATTA
Source organism: Leiobunum rupestre (assembly GCF_980474605.1). Lineage (NCBI taxonomy): Eukaryota > Metazoa > Arthropoda > Arachnida > Opiliones > Sclerosomatidae > Leiobunum > Leiobunum rupestre. The sequence goes on from NC_143393.1 coordinate 48,676,292, forward strand.
AATATATCCAGTCAAATCAACGAACCCAATCGAGTCATTCATGAAATTGGATGTCCGAGGCCTACTCACTCTCGACGTCGGTAGTCTAATGGTAGTGGCGTTGGGACGGTAACCCAAAGGTTTTAGGTTCGATTCCTGCCCGAGGTGAAATGATTTTTCATAGAAAACTCCGGTAGATAAACGTGCGCGTAAGTATTTCCTTGGTTAATAAGAAACATCTATCAACGAAGTTCATTTTTCTGACATTTGATTGGAATTCCCACTGACTTTATGAAATACGTTTCAAAATAAAATACTACGAGGGGTTAAATACGTCATGTACTAAGATTATTAAACTATTGCACCGGGAAAATATGGTATTTAAATAAGTAAACATCCCTAGGCATTTTACGTCACGAAACGCAGCAATACACGCGGTAAAATTTCAGCTGTTACGCGGTGTACACAAATCGCGATAAGGCAAAAAATGAGTTTCCATTCCAATGTTCCTGGAACCTAGGAGCAACAAACACAACACCCCACACAAGGCTAGACGCTTTTGCGCCTGCTGCCGTCGAAAGGGAAAAATTTTGAAATTGTCTTCCCCCCGCCCGTAAAACGTTCAGTGTAAAGGCTTGTGACGCTCGTCCAATGAAATTCGTACACAACCCTTCGTTAGCGTGTTTATAGGCTAGCCGCGTTCTCCTTGTGTTTGTTGCTCCTAGCTGGAACTTGCGAAGGTACTGGTTTCATTTTATTTTCCCATATATACATTATAAACGTGTGGCACTACCTACTGTGAAATTAATCAAACATTTCCTTTGACAAAATGAACATTCACGTGTTTAGGTAGCGAAGATAAGAAATCAGGCGAGCTGTGGAAATTTTGGAAAAGTTGGTCGTTGATTGCCAACTCCTTAACGGTCATGTCCGTGTTCTTCTACGTTGGCATTTTCCAAACGTCGTTGGAACCCCATTTAAGAAAAGTAAGATTTGGACCAAATATTTCTGGTCTGTCGCTTACTAGATTCGCCTGGCTTGTCGAAAAAGGTTATTACAATTTTTTCTTTAAAGCTATCTAGTTTGCATTTCTACATTTTTAAGGGAAAAACACCGCAACGGTGAGCGTTGTTACTCTAGTGACAAACCAGCCTAAAGCCTGGTTTTCACTGGGCTAAAAAACAGCGGAATTGGCTTTCCGCTCCGTTTGCGGAAAAATATTTTCCGCAAAATTTTACGGAAAGCTTGCGTTATTCCGCGGAATGGAAGTTCTATTTTTCCAAATTTTTAAAACGCAACGCGATGTGCTAACCAATCAGTGAAAATCATGCGTTGACGTCACTAGCTCACTACTCTCGGTTTGATTCAATTTGTTAGGCCTAAAAAGCGTCGCGTTTAGTTTATAAACATGGTTATTGTATATCGGTTTTCTGAAATTGGTCTTCTTCTAAGATATTTTGGCCCTGACGAGACTTAATGTGGTCGAATAGGCGCTTAAATAAAACATCTTCCCAGAAATTGCCAAGAAGTAATATTTCCGACAGCCAGGACTCATAAGTTATTATTTATATAGTGCTTGTTGAAATATTAGAAAGCTGGAAACTTTCTCGAACGTAACATCGGTTTTTGCTAAGCCTTAACATGCCAAAAAAGGTTACCTAGTTAAAAAGAAACACTTGTTGCATACCGTAATACGTTTAGTTCTAAAGGAATTAGTTTTCATCTTTTTCCGAAAGATAATTTTATACGAAATGAATTAACTCTGCCTCCATGAGAAGCCTGAAAATTGCCCGGTAATATAAAAATATTCCGTATAATTTTAATTATTTTTACCATAAGAGGATGATATTAATAATAATATTATCTTCTTATACTTAGATTTAGTAACATTATATATTTTACCTTAAAATATATTATCGAAAATTAACATTAGTATGTTCCTTAAACACGTGAGCTGACGCATTTCTTATCTGACGCTAAATTCTCATGAGGGCAAAAACGCGTCTCCCTCTCCATTGGCTTAAATATGACTTTTTGGCTAGCCATTCTAACCGTTTAACCAACCGACCGGAAATAGTTCCTTCCCAGATGAATTTGGAGAGGGGAGTAAAAACCGAGTATCTTTTATTGAAGCGTCCATTGTTCCTTGGACATATGAAAAACCTACAGTTTGATTTTGTTAAATCCTTAATCTTTGTACAATCATAACAAATGGCCAAGGCTTACGTGTGGTGTTTTTCACTGTCAGATTCCCTCAGTTCTTGTATTAAATTTTTGTAGTAGCCCTTTTCCTCGCGTCTCAAAAATATTCCCCTTACCCAGAACCGTCTTTCGTAGATAGTTTTTGCATATTTTCTCCATAAATTAAATGCTAAAATACCATTAACTAGTTGAATATACGCGAAAATATAAGCATTAAATTCGACTTGTTGCACCTCTTCGGCGTCCATTTTAATTCTGTGTGTCAGTAAAGATACAATCTTCAGCGCATGCGCTATCGAAACCGCCAAATTACAAACCGCTTGAAAAAATCCCCAGTGAAAACCAGGTGCGGAAAAGCCTTGGAAAATCCGCCGGAAATATATTTGCGTAAAACAATTTCCGCCGTTATTTAGCCCAGTGAAAACCAGGCTTAATGCTTGGTTTACACTTGCGCGTCACTAATTTTTCGGCGTACAAAGGATTTTTGGTGCGTAAAGAAAAATGCATTATGACGCGCGCTAGTGCCTAAAGCCACATTTTCATGTTTGCTATAAGCGGATAAAAATACTTAAAATACGTTTCCGCTTCAAGAATTTTCCTTTTTCGCGTAGACAGCGTTAAAACATTTTCGAAAACTCGGTCAATTGGAAATTCTTATTAGCTTTAAGCTTAGTTTCCACTAGAATAAAAAGTGCCTAACTATTGTATTAGACCTAGCGGGGTTGTTTAGCGACTTTTAATTCCTCGAAATAATGTTGCTGGGTTAGAATGCGTAGAAGGGTGGTGGAAAACCACTTTCTACACTTTTTAGGTGGTTTCTTTTCGCCTGTTCTCGAACTAAAGTGTACTCTTTTTACTCTAAATCGTTTTATTCGTCTTCCGGGGCGATTTAAGTACGCGCTGGTGACGTTTTTCCTTTCCCCTCTCGTCCCCGGGGAAAATAGGACCTCACAGAACGTATCAACATAGTCATTCTGTATGAATAAATACATTCTTGTAAAAACATTTTTAGAATCGCCCGTTTACAGAAAATTAATTTTAGAAACGGGTACCAACAAAATTTAGATTTCAAAAGTATACAATGTGACTCGGTTCATCTTGTTTTTTAACAGTTCGGATTGCAACCATTTCTGGTCGGATTCATTTTCATCATTAGCGGAACTACGTACGCCGTCACGGCACCTTTAGTGGGTCGTCTCTGCGACAAAGGAGTATATAGACTATATATTTTTGAGTGGTAAATCAATGCAAATGGCAAATCTTAACAGCTGATTAATTTTTGCAGTTTAACCCGAAAGCGTGTGTGCTGGTTGGTTGCGTCGTCGCCTTGTGCTCTCAAACCGTCATTGGACCCGCTGGTTTCATCCCAGTTGACACGTAAGCATCGCGTAATTTTAAAGGGAGTATACAGTAAATTCACGTTTTTGTCGTTTGGAGTGCTCTTCCTGAAACGCCCATAAAACCACCTTTAAGGGACACAAAATCGTTTAAACAATTCTTGTCGAAATAAAAAAACGCGTTTGTGGCCCTTTAAGAGTTGTTACAGAGATTATAACACGGCCACCTGTTTAAGGGCATTATAAGCCGCGATATGACTTGGGCCTAAGGTGGTGCTGCGGGTATTAGCCTAGCTGATTATGATTATTATTAAGCAAAGTGCCCTAGAAGTTTGAACGACAATGTGAGAAGAACCTAGACGTTTGCGAAATTTAAATTTTTATAACTGGTTTTTGTTCAACGGTCCACCAAAACAATTTATGTTCCAATAGAATTTTGACATATTTTATAAATTTTTCTAAACCAGGATACGCGACGAAATTAAAAACGTATCTAAGCAATACTAAAACTCTCCTTATACTTGACTGTGAGCATTGTCTATACACAAATTGTGGTTTTCGTGTACCCTAACTTCTCAACTGTTAGGGTTATAAATGTAAATGTTACATAAAAATACATGGAATTACAGATCATCGATAGCCCATATTAATTTCGGTGTTAAGGGTCCCACAAGCTGGGCATTTGCCCATGTTAGTGAGTTTGGGAGATTTTTTACTTTAAATCTACATACTTTTTTAAAATTAAGACCGACTTGGTTGTAAATTATATTTTTAGTTAGTACTTATCATTTTTGAGCTACGTTTTCAGTTGCTTTCAGAAATGTCAATTTTAAGTGATAATTCTGGCGTACGCACTCTTGTGATATTTGAATTTCGACCTTGGAAACCTCTACGAACTACAGGGCGTTGGATACTTTCTACGTGCTTTTTAGGGCACCGCGTGTTTTTTAAACGGATGAGCACTATGTACAGGATGATTTAAAAATGTTTATAATCAATGGACAGAGTGATTAATAAAGCGTTTTCATGGGTTTTTCTTTGAGTGGAAATTCCTGTTTGGTTATTATAGTACATTTATTAAGTTAATGTAGAAGATGATTTAAAATTGGTTCAAATTAAAATTGAAAATTCAAAACATATTTAATATATTGGAGGATTGTATGTACTCAAATGTCCGTGATATCTTGTTTACACTCTAACCGATTTCGCCCTAATTATACGAAATTTAGATGCATTTCAATTCAAACCGGTTTTCTTGTTTTTTTAACCCCGGCTGTTACTGGAAAAAGAAAAACTTATCATCATTATTTCTGGAATCCCGATTTATTTAGCTAAAAAATTACAATATGAAGTAATTTTAAACAGTGTAAATATTATACGACGTGTCACATAAAAATTATCACGTTCAGGGCCCTACCCTAAATCACCTAAATGAAAGCTGTTTTTCACTTCGCGTCGTTTTGGCCCAGTGAAAATCAGTTTTTACTCGTATAAACCTTGTACCATGGATTCGAAATCAGAGAACCTTCTGAATGATGGTTTTTTAACTACGCGATTACCCACTTCCTGACCTGACCTCCAAAAAAAGGCCCTCCATCGGTTACTGTAGGGTGCTATCTATAGTTGGTTATCATGATAACTAGGGAGCTAGGGTTTTCGAAGCTACGGTTACTAAGTAGGTAAACGCTATGGACTACGCGCGAGGCGTTGATTTCGAATCTAGGTACGAGGTCTATATGGTCTTGGCCCAAAATGAATAAGCCTTGTTTCCATCTGTTTTTAGTGAACTGTGGATGGTCATATTAGGACTGTTCTTTCTGGGTCTAACTCTGTCGCTGAAATTAGTTTCCACTTTCGTCATTTCGTTGAGAGATACCATGTAAATATGGCAAGACCAAGGTCATTTCATCATGTTTAAATTGACATTTTATCTTTGCAGAGAAAGAGGTTTTCCAAACGATATCACGACATACGGTCTGGTGTCAACTCTCTTTGCAACGTCACAATCCATCGGGTATCATTTCAATTATTCAAAAGCATATGCATAAATCTATTCGGTTACCATCGCGGCGCAGCGCCACCTAAGAGCAACAAACACAAGGAGAACGCTGCTATAGCCTTTAAACACGCTAATGCAGCGTTGTGTACAAATTTCATTGGAAGAACCCTTACGCTGAACGTTTTACTGATAGAGGGAAGTAAATTTCCGAATTTTCTCCTTCCGACGGCAGCAGGTGCTAAAGCGTCTAACCAATGAAAAATGTACGCGAGAAAATGCACGACTTTTGACTTGTGTGGGGTGCTGTGTTTGTTGCTCCTAGGTAGGGCCCCGGTGAAAAGCGCCCACGAGGAGAACCAGTAGCTGTAGGGCCCATCGAAGAAGCTCAAGGGGGGGGGGGGTGCAAATCAAGTTAACTTGGGAAAAGTTTTCAGGGGTCAAGGGGGGGGGGGGGTGCAAATCGAAGGGGCCCGCGAGTAAGTTTGCCCCGGGCCCCAGGATACCTCTGCACGGCCCTGCTCCTAGGTGCCACATACACTCGTTTCGGTCGCGAATAATTACGTTCCAGGCAAATGGCCAATCTTATGACTTGGTCTGAAGTTCAATAAACGTTTGGGGTGTTCTGAAAACGGTTCTTAATAACAAAATACCCGAAGTACTTATTTAAAAAATAATTAAAAATTTATGGCATATTCTCTCAACCTATATTTTGGAAACCAAACTGAGTAGCATATTATCGTCCTTGGTAGTAGTATATTTATCCTTGGGAATATTTAGAAACTAGGAAGCTCTGCGCTGGGAACTAAACCATAATTGAGCAACAGCTCCGAATATCAGTTCGCTGCTTAGGTTGGTAATTGTCACACTTATATTACTTATGGTATTATCATATCAAATACAAATTATCCAATCTGACACACTTCTGGTTAATTATATTCCTTAAAATTTGATGCCTTTTAATTTTAGGGCATTTTTGGGGCCCATCGCTGGAGGGTATCTTCAAGACTATTGCGGATTTCGATGGGCTCTTGTTTTTATCATGTGTATTGAAGTCAGCTTGGTAAGTACGGAGTAAGACGTTCGATGGTGGATCAAATAAATTCAGATTATTGGCGCTAGAAAGTCTGTAGAAATATCCCGCGGCCAAATAAGTAGAGCTTCCAACGGGCACCTGATCAGGTCATTCTGAAGATAAGAGATAAATTCCTCTCTCCTAGCTAGGAGCAACAAACACAGCACCCCACGCAAGGAGAACGCAACCAGTCAAAAGTCGTGCATTTTCTTCCGTACATCTTTTATTGGTTAGACGCTTTAGCGCCTGCTGCCGTCGGAAGGGGAAAAATTCTCTCCCCCCCACCCGTAAAACTTTCAGCGTAAAGGTTCGTCCAAATAAATTTGTACACAACACTGCGTGAGCGTGTTTCAAGGCTAGCTACGTTCTCCTTATGATTGTTGGTCCTAGCTCCAAGAAACGTGATCTAAAATTGTATTTGATTGAGTCTCCCCAGTAACCAATAAGCTATAATTATTCTGAAAAGATCTTATACAACTAGTATGAAATCTTGCGGAGATGAAATGAAAATAAACACTATAACTATTATTCTTAACGGAATTTAATTTAACTTAATAAAATCGATAATTGAATATATCTAAAATCCGCTCACCCTCTGTCTGTCAGACTAAAATTAATTCGGATTAATTTCGGGTGAAAAATATCTGGTTTGTATTTACTGATCAACTGATACGATAATATCTGAACGTAATTACGTATAATCTGATATCTTAATTTTTTCCTCGGTTCAGATAACGCAACCTTTATTTGAAAATCGGTTGGGAAGACTGCCATCTAGGAGCAACCAACACAACACCCCACACAAGGAGAACGCGAGCCGTCAAAAACGTTCAGCGTAAAGGCTCGTCCAATGAAATTTGTACACAATACTGCGTTAGCGTGTTTAAAGGCTAGCTGCATTCTCCTTGTGTTTGTTAGTTTGTTACTCGTAGCTGCCATGAAGATTATGCTATCCAACAAACTCCAGTCGTAGTATACCCCCCCCCCCCCAATTATTACCAGTAATTTTGAAAATACACTTGAAAATCCCTTTGAAATAATGAAAGTAATTGTTTAAAGAACGCAATCCATTGTTTCAGCTCGTCGTACTGACGTTACAGTTTATTCTGTGCCGAGGTTTACTCGGACGTTTTGTCAAAAGCGAAGAATCGAAGCCGTTGACCTCATCTTCCGAAGACAATGATCAACAAAGAAGGGCATCTCTCTACGAGAAATCCTACACCGGCACAATATTTTAGATTTTCCAATTTATTATATTTAAATGTGAAACTATATTCAAAGAAGTGTATTTATTTATTTATTTATTGATACACAAACAAAGACCACTAAGCCACGATCGGCTTATATGTTGTTCCTAAAGGGGGGCCAAATACCGAACGGATAAATATAAAACACAAACAGAAACATAGTATAGAACAAAGTCAACAAACATCTAACATTGTGATCAATTTTGTAATTGCTTTTCTAATGGCCATTTTAGAAGGCGATTGTAGCAACTAGCATCCCAATCATTAATCACTCTACATGCTAAATGACGTAGACGAACATAGCTATTAATTAGAGGTTTAACTAATTTAGAAAGGTGATCCCTAGTATGGGTATTGGATGACAATACGAATAGTTCACGAAAAGGATTATAACTCGGCGATTTCCGGGAACGCGAATACAAATCGAACATGTAAACCAGATCATTAAGGCGATGATGAGTTATCGGGTCAACAATTCTTAGGGCATTATTTCGGTTTGCTGCGGACGATTTGTCCAGTTTGTGAGTTAGCTTAGTAAATCGATTACGTGACTTATTGAGTTCTAGTTTGTCACCTTCCAGGATGGGAGACCACACAACAGACCCGAAGTCAATGTCAGGAAGAATTAACGAACAATATATAGTTCTCATAAATGTTTTCGAGCGAAAATAAAAATTTCGGTTAGTTCGACCAGTGATTGAATTAATACGCTTACTAATGGTTAACGTATGCGAAGAATAAATCAAACGATCGACGGTAAAAATTCCAAGATCACGAACCATCGTAGTCTTTTAAATAGTTGACCCGTTAAGTGCGTAGGAATGTTGCGGATTAGACCTTCCAAGCAGAAGAGCCAAAGATTCCGACGGATTGAAATTCAAACCAAGATCGTCCAAACGTTTATCAAGATCACTCTGTAGGTTGAGACAATCGCTGGAAATAAGAACTGGATATCCTAGTTTCGTATCATCGGCAAATAAGTAAGGCGTCGCGTGCGAAATTGAAGATGACAAGTCATTTATAATGACTTAAAACAAGAGTGGACCAAGCACAGTTCCTTGCGGTACTCCGATCAAAGGACAATGCATATCGGAAGAAACGCCCTTAAGAATCAACGACTGGGAACGGTCAACCAGAAAATTACGCGAGGAATTTTGTCAAAAGCTTTATGACATCGACGGCTTTACCCCGACAAGCCCACCGCCGACGGACAATAACGCTGTCGCATCAGCGCCGACACCATTTACTTCACTGCACCTAGGCCGACACTCAATACGCTGGCGAATGTTTACGCCGAAGGTCCATACACCGACGGGTGACGACGCCGAAGGTTTTTAGGCCAACGAGCAACGACGGCAACCAACATTTACGCCGACGCACCTTTGGGAAACAACTGCTGACTCCCTTTCTTGCTTATAACCAACACCAGCGACATTGCCCCAAAAGAGAATAGAAATGACAATAACACTCTATTCAATTTTAATACACTTTAAAAAACGAGAATCAGCAAAAACGCCCCACGAATTTTTTAACGCATAGCTCTATTTTAACGATCTACACCAATCCAGAACCACGTCCTATTTTTTAGACCTAGGAATAAAGTTCTTTCTTAATATTATTTCCTATGTGCTCAGATAAAATAACAGCCAAAAACGACGCAGACACCAGGCCAAATAAAGACTGTCGTCAAAAACACCCCTCGACCAAGAACCGGGGGCAAAGATACCCGTCGACATAGAAGTTCAAACCGACGACCCAGACGCATCGTCGCAAAAGCCGTCGTAGTAAAAACCAACGGCGTACCGACATGATACCGGTCAGTTAACAGTTTAATTAAAAGACGGCTGGGGTACAGTAGACCCACATTGTCCTGAGCTTTGATTAACTTAAGCAATGGTGAGTTAGAGGCTGGCTGGGTAAGCTTCTCCACGCAGTTTTCACATTCTGAATGCTCTTCTGCCACCCGCACTAAATACTCTCCAATTAACGCAACTGTGCAGTTTATTATGATAACAGAGCAAGAATCTGAAATTTTGAAAGTTTTAGAATTATAGTCGAGACATCTGATTTGACAAATATTTAACATTTTACCATTTTCCGTAACTTTCTCCATCATCTCCAAAAGTTTCCGAAGGTACGGCAAAATAAGAGTTTTTATTTCTTCAGCCTGGGTCACAACTGAGAGATTTTTGTTAACTTGGTGCTCTTCAATTTGTTTTCTGTTATTTTGGCCAACAATTTCTGAAACTTCAATATTGTTTCCACGGCTTGCGTTGGAGTGAGTTAACATCACAGAAGGCATTGCTTCAGTGTGTCAACCTTATATTTCACATATCTTGAAAGCAACCTTTTACTTCACATATCTTGAAAGCAACCTTTTACTTCACATATCTTGAAAGCAACCTTTTACTTCACATATCTTGAAAGCAACCCTTTACTTCACATATCTTGAAAGCAACCTTTTACTTCACATATCTTGAAAGCAACCTTTTACTTCACATATCTTGAAATCAACCTTATATTTCACATATCTTGAAATCAATCCATATTTCACATATCTTGAAATCAATCCATATTTCACATATCTTGAAATCAATCCTTATTTCACATATCTTGAAATCAATCCATATTTCACATATCTTGAAATCAATCCATATTTCACATATCTTGAAATCAATCCATATTTCACATATCTTGAAATCAATCCATATTTCACATATCTTGAAATCAATCCATATTTCACATATCTTGAAATCAATCCATATTTCACATATCTTGAAATCAATCCATATTTCACATATCTTGAAATCAATCCATATTTCACATATCTTGAAATCAATCCATATTTCACATATCTTGAAATCAATCCATTCTTCACATATCTTGAAATGAATCCATATTTCACATATCTTGAAATCAATCCATATTTCACATATCTTGAAATCAACCCATATTTCACATATCTTGAAATCAATCCATATTTCACATATCTTGAAATCAATCCATATTTCACATATCTTGAAATGTGGTGGCGTTGGTTTAACGTTTATTGATATACGAGCTGTCGTTTAGTCAAGTGGCTTTCTGTGCTTTGTTAATGGTAAGGTTTTTGCTTCTTGTTAATACATTTGGTGTGGATATTTGGATATCTACGATTCCTAATGCAGTTATTGATTTCCTGGGTGTGCGAGTCATTATATGATATTGGGAATTGGACGGCATTGGTCTTTTTTACGCGGTATGTGTCACAACCACAACAGGAAGTCTACTAGTCGTCCACTACCAGATGTCGAATATAGCTATTCCACGGTATCTTCAGATATTTCTTTCATAAAAATTTGCTACGTAATATATTTAACTGATAAACTTGTGCATTGTTTTAGTACGTCTTACTCACTGTTGTAACTACTTAATTTATAATATTCTGAATAAATTAAACTCGGTTGTTTCAACTAAATTATTTTAATTATAATTAAAATTTTATACCGAGCGGGATTACGTTTTTAGTAAATATCTCTGAAATGCGGAGATATATCTTTAAGGATCATCTCGATAAATTAATACCACTAGGGACGATTCTTCAGAGGAGAGGTATATTTTGGCTTGCCAACTTGTTACTGAAGTGAAGAGGACGACCGATATAATACGGGAGAAAAAGGTCACCATCTATCTTCGTTTAATTAGATATAAATGCTTTTTAATTTGTCTTCATCTCAACGGTAGTCAACCAAGTTTAAAATTTCTAAAATTTGCATAGCGAATGCACAGATTATATTTCAATCTAAATAAAATTTATCAGAGCTGTATACAAATATGGTGTTTTTTTCTTAAAAACGTGTTTTTCATGAAAATAATGTTTGTTTTGTTTTTGGTTCTTAACACCCCGATATCACAAACATATGGCAAATACTAAATATTTCGAAAAACGTTCGATTTTTTAAACAACCGTTACAGATACAATATTTATGTTAGCATTTTAGAAATCAACGCTATGAAATTTCCTAGAGTCGCAAAAATGTTATTCACCATAACGCTTAGGGGTACGACTTTTGCGCAAACGAAACCTTAAAAACGTGGGGTATTTTCAAAAGTCAATTATTTCGGAACAGCTCATTAAGCCGGGTTCACAAAGACACTTTTAAGGTGGAAGCCGAAAGAAAAAGGGGGGGGGGGAGAGTATTCCGCTTTCGGCGCGCCATTTCAACTTGAGCTTCCCTCTTCGACCTTCTATAGGGCTGAACGGTTCACAAGGTAGGGAAAAAATTCGTCTGCTCTGTGCTCTGGACGCATTTTTCTTCATTATTTCAAAATGTACGATTCAGTACAGATGCTGCTAATGGTTTTACTGTTATGGAATCTAAAACTTCTCCTTTTAAAAAAGAAAATTATAATTAAAAGGAGAATGGAAAGAGGATTTCGGCGTTGGTGGGTTCATCCCATCCGGAAAAATAGGAAAACTGAAGGCTATTTCCATACTTTGGTAAATACCTGTATATTTTTATGGGCCTTGGTATGTCAATGAAAGATCAATATTGTATTTCTTATTTTTAGATGGAATCAATGAGGAAACACGATGTTGAATATTTCAAAAATTTCACTAGAATGTCTCCAAAAATCTTTGATAAATTGTCGCAAATGCTTTACCAATCCCTTAAAAAATCACCACCATCAAGAGAGCCTCTATCCCCACAACATCGCTTAGCCATAACATTAAGGTTCATTATTTTTAAATAACTTCTGGGTTAAAAAAAAACTTAGTACGAATATGTTTTAGGTACCTAGCCTCTGGTGATAGTCAAGTTAGTACTGCATTCGGTTTTAGAGTTGCCAAATCAACTACACATTACGTAATAAATGAGACATGTGATGCTTTATGGAATGTATTACAACCTATTTATTTAAAAGTATGTTTGTGTATTCCATATAGGTGGGTTTACTGACTATAACTGGGAAATAAGCCACAGGGCCAGGGCGATGTTAGGATTGTTTTATTTTTAATTGTAATAATTTCGGAAGTTCTTGAGCTGAAATTTAGGAGCTATAGGCGCCATCTCTCGATTGAAAAAAGCTAAAACCCTTCTAGTGCTAAATCTTTTTATGTATTTTTTGAGTGAGTGGTGTGAAGCTGTCATAGGCACTTTACTTTGAAAAAAATCTTAGTTTTTCCTTACCACTGTAAAGCAAACTAATGAACAGTAAACCAACCTGTAAGGGTATTTTAAATAGAATTGCAGTTATAAATGTGCTTTTGTGTTCAAATAGCCTCTAATCTCGAGGATTGGAAAAATATAGCAAACATATTTGGCCGCAATTGGCAATTTCCTAACTGCTGTGGTGCAGTTGATGGCAAGCATGTTGTCATATAACAGCCAGCTAAAAGTGGCTCACTTTATTATAATTACAAGGTAACATTTTTATTACTATTAAACCTTTTTTTTAAACTAAAATCTGAATAAATATATTTTACCAATTCCATTGTTTTAATGGCAGTGGTAGATGGAAATTATAAGTACATTGCGGTTGACATTGGAGCATATGGCTCCAGTTCTGATGGCGGAATTTTTCAACTCTCAGCTATTGGGCGAGCTCTTGAAAATAATAGTTTGGTTATCCCACAAGCGTGTCAATTACCTCGCTGGAATTGGTTTGCACCCCACGTACTTATAGGTGATGAAGCCTTTCAATTGAGACCCGATTTCCTTAAACCGTATGCGAGAAAAGAACTGGACACGAAGAAAAGAGTATTTAACTACAGATTAAGCAGAGCTCGGTAAGTGTTAGCTTCTGCTAAAAATCCTATGATGGTATACTAAATTTTCAATTACTTAAAAGCCGTTGTAGTGAAAATGCATTCGGAATTATGGGGGCACGCTGGCGTATATTCCAACGAGCTATAAACTTGAAACCAGCTAACGTGGACAGAGTTACTAAGGCGGCAGTTGTTCTCCACAACTTTTTACTAACAGAAGAAAAATCTTTAAAAAAAACTGATAAAGTTTATTGCCCGCCTGGTTATTCTGATTTTACAGACAGTTTAGGAAATACAATAAATGGAAGCTGGCATGAAGCAAGTCCATCTCATGCGCTTCAAAATCTACATTGTACGCCAGCTAGAAACTTCTCTGCCGAAGCCAAACTAATTAGAGATAATTACTCAGATTATTTTGTCAGTACCTTGGCAATGGGATTTGCCGGGGGTCGAAAAGCCAGAGGATTACATTTAAAATAGTGTATAAAAATATTTTTGGTTTATCTTCCCTGAAAGTAGGCTGACTGCATGACACATTTGCCATGCAGTCAACCTACTTTCAGTGATGGAAAGTTAACACTGGGAAAAATGGTTTTAATTTTGTTTAAAATAATCTGTTATCTATTTTATGAACAATAATAATTTTACTTTGTTAATTGATAAGCAGAGGTAAAAGACACTGACCATTAAACTCAAGATTAAAAACAACCTTGAACTTCAACTAATATTTATTAAAATATCTTGTGAAAAATAACTTATAAAAAGGTTAAAAAGTTTATTCGCTGTTTGTATTTTTGTCCGATTCCTCAATAAATTCATCTACAACTTCCAAAAGTTTCCTTTCACATCGCCTTAATAAACAGCTATTGACATCTCGCATCGCATCTGCTAAATGCATTGCAAATCTGTCAATTCGATCACTTTTCTGGTTGGATAAACTGTTCACTAATCTGAGGAAAACCAATAATTAAATATAAGAATCTTACTATTCTACAAACATTTTACAGGTACCTATCAATTTGATTAATTTCTCTATCGATTTGGATTTCCTCGAGTTCATCTTTTTTCCTTTTTTTGTTGGAAGATGGCTTTTTAGGTAGGAGACACCTCGTACCCGGAGATTTAGTTTCAACTGGTTTTACCAATTCAAAAATATTTTCAGTGTCATTGTCGTTAGCTTCGTCTGATTTTTTTTCTTCAGTTTTATCAACAGAGTCATCAGTTTTGGTTGGCAATGCATCCTTACTACAATTACTGTTAAAAAAGTTGGTAAAATCCTCAATTTCATCCCCAATTTTTGACAAAAACTGAAATTAAGGAAACCAAAAATTTGTGTTTATTCTTTTAACCAGAAGTTAATAATATACTCCACGAGATATAAGATAAACTTCGGTTTACTAATGGTTAGTGTACCTCGTCAACTTCCATCCCATCTTTATTTGACACATTTGATGTAACCGTAATATTTGATGATGTACTAAAAATTAATGACAAAATTATAAATAGGCAGCCAGTTTTGAATTTTTATACTTACGGCCTTTTCTCACAAACATCTTTTAGGAATAATAATGATTTAAAATAAGGCCAGGCGACTTTATCAAAATCTTTCCCACTTCACGTTAATTATAAAATAATTCAATTAATAATTATACTCACTAGTCATGTTCACTTCCTTTGCCACTTTGGTCCAAGCCACATCTCCGGCGTCTCGATCCGTTTTTTCTTTACATTTATTGTTCCAAATGACTCTTTCTTTTCTTATCGCTTCGATTAATAATTCTTTTTTTTTCTATTTCTTTCTGTTGGTTTAGTTGTTTTTGTTGTTTAATTTGCGCTATAGCAGATTTCATCTTCCCTGCCTGTGGTGGGACTTTAAATTTCGTGAACGCGTTTTTAAAACATCACATGACTAGTGTGACGTCAATCACGTCGTCCTATTGGCCAAAAATTTCACGTGATTTTCTGCCTAAGGGGGAAATATCAAACTGGGTTAGATCATCGACAAATAACTACAGCACTGGCAATGTTATGCTAAGTCCCCATAGGAGATCTATCTTTTAACTGTCGCGCTGTTCGATTGAAACGCCACCACGCGTCATTCACTGGAGTTCAAAATCTGGGTAAAATAAAATGGCGGATATTATCGCGACGTTCGGGGGTTTATAGTTTTTATCAACTGTTTTTTGATCATGGGACCGAAAAGGTGCTATTACAGTGATTGTAAAAACAACAGTAGAAAACTCAACGGTAATAATTCTTTGGAAATTAAATTCTATCGTTATCCAAACCCTCAAAAACAACCTATTAAATTTGAGCAATGGTTAAAAGCTAGTGGGTGGGACTTGGCTTCATCAGAAAAATTTTCTTATTTAAAAACTCCCCGCTACATTTGCTCAACACATTTTGTCGAGAATGGGCCGTCGAAATTAAATCCAAACCCGAAGCAACTTAATGAAAAGGCAAGTATGAAATTCCGATTTTAAAATGTGCACTTACATTATATTTTTATTTTGGCTTTCACTTCTAGACAACAATTTCGAATGACTGCATGAAGCTTACTCTGAGTTCAAATGACAGCTCGAATGAAAAAGTAAGTACTGTGTGTTATTCTTTTTTTACATTTTTACATCTAAATTAATTGTTTCCCTCTAGATAGTGCATTCAAGTGATTGCAGAGACCTTACGAAAGAGCTGCATAATCCACACTCAAATTTGAACAACAAAAATGATTTTAACTCTGAAAGCAATTCCGGAAATAACCTTTCGACACCAGATGTTTCCATTGATGACATATCAGTTTATGAAAGTTGCCAGGTAATCTTTTGAAAGTTTTTACACAACCGCGTAACCTTGTTAATGACATTTTTGATTTTCTGTTCAGTTAACGAGTACTCCCAATATTTCTGTGTCTGGAAAAAGAAGTATTTCCTATGAAGAAGATTTAAATAGAATTAAACGGACGAAACAAAATTCTTACTTAGCAGCTTTTTCCCTTCTAAATGAAAATGGGACAACTTCATTCGAAGATAAGCCTTTTTTTTCAATTGACATGCTTAGTCAGAAGCTTGGGTGTCCCAAAAATTGGACTACTTTCTATGGAGAGGACTACGCCAAGTATTCAATGGCTAAAGACGAGATACTGGAATTGTCATTTTACATTTTCAAAGACCAAACTACTCGTGTAACTGTTTTGAGAAAAGAACTATCATATTCACATTTCATCATGGAAAATGTTAAAAGAAAGATAGATGACATAACAGACGTTGTGAAGAACCTGGAAAACTTTGAAAAAATTTGTGTTTGTCAGGGAAATGCGAAGAATGATTTTCCTAATCTTGACTCGTACGGAAGTGGTGTTTATTGTAACCTTACGAACTCCTTTCACTCCAAAAACTGTTTACTGTTGTTTAAAAGAGATGGAAGAGTTAAACGTTGTAAAAATTGCAAGCAGCATCGCAATGTTTTGCGAAAATTGGCCTCTAGGAATAAATCACTAACACCAAAGAAGAGACTCAGTTTTATGTCTAAAAAACAGTTGATTACTAGCGTAAAGAATGGGAAAAGAAGAGCGAAGTATTTCTCCAAGCAAATTAAACTTGTTAGCCAGAAATAAACTAAGTTGATTCGCGAAGAGGGACATTTTATATCAAAGCAAGACAGCGATATTTTGAAAGACATTGTACAGACAAACATGGATACTGAAAAAGACTTCTCAAAGACCTTTTTAAAGCAGCAGTTATCAACTCTAAAAGCATCGAATAATCGGGCACGTAGATGGCACCCGAGCATTATAAAGTGGTGTTTACTACTTCACAGTAAATCCCCGAGCGCATACGAATGCTTAAGGAAAACTAACGCGCTTAACCTACCATGCCGGAGAACTTTATAGAACTATTCTTTGCCTTTAACAACCAAGCCAGGCTTCCAAGCAGAATCTTTTTCGTTGTTAAAAAAACAAATGGAAGAATTAAATTGCTTTGAAGAAGAGCACACTAAGTACGTCTCCATCTTGATCGACGAAATGAAAATTAAAGAAGAGTTGGTTTACAAGCGCTCGTCTGGAGATCTTGTCGGTTTCGTAGACATGGGAGAAAATTTAAACGAAATTAGGCGCTTAAGTAATGAAAATAGTGAGAAGAAAAACAAACTCGATCTAGCGACTAATGTTCTTCAAATAATGGTCAAAGGCATCACTACCAAATTGCAGTTTTCACTGGCTTTTTCCCCGTGTAGTTGTCTCCATGCAGAAGATTTGAACGCGCTACTATGGGAAGCTATCGAGAGACTAGAAGCCATAGAATGCCGAGTCCTGACAATTATTGGAGATGGTGCTAATACAAACCGGTCTTTTTTTAAAAACAACATGATTTCTCTCGATGATGGTAGTTTATCCCATTACTCCCTTAATTACTTCGCTGCAGAAGAAAACCCAAGACCGTTGTTTATCTTATTTGACAATCCGCATCTTATGAAAACTAGTAGAAATAACGTGGAAAGCAGTTCTTTGAATAAAAAACCGAAAGTTAAAAGGAAAAGTAATAAAATAACAAAAAAGTCATCAAAGAAACCCAAAGAAGAAATACCTACGAGACTTCTAATGAAAAATAAACAACATATTCTTTGGGACCATATCAAGACCGTGTACTACAAAGACGCGCAACGAATTCCAAGATTGTATCCAAAATTGAAACTGTCTCACATCAATTTAAAATCACGAGCTAAAATGAGGGTTAAATATGCGGTTCAGGTATTGTCTGCGAAAGTTGCCGTAGGAGTTAGAAAGGAGGTTGGAGAAGAGGGCAGGGAAACCGCAAAGTTTTGTTCCTTGATGAACCAATATTTTGACATAATGAATGCGTCGAGTTTCTCAAAATCAAGTTGTAAAAGAAATCCAAATTTGGAACCATTCCAGTCTCCCGATGACATCCGTTTAACGGTAAGATATATAACCCAATGCCAAATTGATCCAAGAATACCCTAAAAAATATATGAACTTATGGAACGACTTTTTTTAGTGGCTTGAGACAGACTTTCTGGGCTATTTTCAAGAATGGGAAAATGAAGTTGCAAGTGCCGAAGAATTTACCAATGCCCAGAAAAAAAAGCATGTTGTTAAGCACCGAAACATCAGAAGGGCTAAAAATAACTAGTGCGTAAAACTATAGTATTAGTAATTGGTCATTAAACTCAACTTATTGAAATTCACTCTCTTTATAGCTTTGTCGGTAATAAAAGTTATTCGATACATGTTATCGAAAGGAGCGAAATATGTTTCCACAAGAAAATTAAACCAAGATCCTTTAGAACAGGAGTTTGGCAAACACAGGAGCCTTTGCGGATCTAACACCAATCCAACTGTTAGCCAATATGAGAAAAATGTTGGAAAATTACGTTTATTAAAAGGAATTGTCTAGCTGATTATTATTAACGCAGAGGGAGGAAACACATCTTCAGAGGTAAAACATTTTTATTTCCATCACAGAATAGACTCCGACTAGTACTTCATGTTATTGCTTTCGCAAGAGCTTAAAACTCTTCGTAGGCTAGGAACTGACTTAATACTTTTAAAACTATCGCGTTGGTATTTCTCTGTTAAAAAGTTGGTGAATGCTTTGCCATGGGTATTTAAATATGTTGCAATAACAATGTTTAGTCCTTTGACCTTGAAATTGTTAGGAATATTATTGCACATTATTTCCCAGCTTTCCTGCACTGTTTTATCTTTTCTTATCTCTTCTTCTGCCTTAATTTTCCTATTTAACACCAGCTCACAACTCGTTGAATCGTAGTGTTTTGATGATATTTTTGCTATTATTTTAAACATTTGAAATGCCTGCTCGTTTAGGTTAAACAATCCTCCCCGGTTCAATGAGCAGCTCAAATCAGCGTAATCGCGACTTTCTTTTTCAAAACTAGTGGTCATGTTGTTAATTAATTGTTGCACATCGCTTATTGCGTAGCTTCGTATTTTTGCCATCTTTTTCTTCACAGACTGTAGTACGAACCCACCCACATAATGTATGCCTTCTTCGGGTAGATTTTCTTTATACCCCGTTGAATTTTCAGCTGCTACAACAACATTGTTTCTTTCAGATACAAGGTAGTAATTAATTACTATCAGCAACCTTCTAAGAAAAGCAGCCGCTACAACGTTGATTGTACCATCGCACAAATTCAGTGAAATCTGAAACAATATTATACTTTGTTATTAATATTTATTTTTGAATTAAAAACATTACATTGAAACTTACTCTGGATTTCTTACTAATTATTCTTATGATGTCTTGGGTTTTTTTTTGAAGAGAGTGGTTTTGTAAGATTAAGCCTGTTTTAAGCGAAAATTTATTTTTTCCCGCAATTATCACAGTCAATATCACTTCTTTTACAGTATCTTTTAGTTCCAAGTACTCTAATGCATAGCCGGTTGAAATTAAAAATTTAAGCAGACTCTTTGATTCTTCATTACGTGGAGTATGTAATGCATCTTCCAGTTTCTCAATAGATTCACAAAGAATTGATTGAAATCTATTTTCAATAATATCTGTAACAAAACAAAATATCATAATATTACTTAATTAATCATTAATTACCAATTAATATGTAAAATTTCACGTAATATTTACCTTTTAAAAGCCTAATCTCGCCCTCTAAGGAGGCTGCCATCTTGTACGGATTTTAAACTACAATTAACCGCACGGGGTGGCGCTGCACGTCGCGCGAATTTTTGCCGCGACCGTTTGGAAGCGAAGTTTTATAAGCTTGTATTGCCAGTCCTGTAGTTATTTGTCGATGGTTAGATAGAAGCAGAACGTCGATTTTCCCCTCGGCATTCGGAATTTGCCAAGCCCTTTCGACTATCGGCGGGTTTGTGAACCGGCGTATTCTAAATTCGACTTTTTTCATTCGCTTTCGACTTGAGCATTTTCCGCATTTTCGAGTCTTTATGAACCCGGCTTTAGATTAGGCTAAAATTTAACAATTGGCCCTCCATTAGCCACAATTTACGGTGTGTAAAATTTCATAAAAATCGGACGAACCATGGTTCCCTCTGTGTTCGAACCTCCGTGGAATGACCCATTTCACATATCTTGAAATCCAACTTATATTTCACATATCTTGAAATCAACCTTTTATTTCACATATCTTGAAATAAACCTTATATTTCACATATCTTGAAATCAACCTTTTATTTCACATATCTTGAAATAAACCTTATATTTCACATATCTTGAAATCAACCTTTTATTTCACACATCTTGAAATCAACCTTATATTTCACACATCTTGAAATCAACCTTATATTTCACATATCTTGAAATCAATCCATATTTCACATATCTTGAAATCCATCCATATATCACATATCTTGAAATCAATCCATATTTCACATATCTTGAAATCAATCCATATTTCACATATCTTGAAATCCATCCATATATCACATATCTTGAAATCAATCCATATTTCACATATCTTGAAATCAATCCATATTTCACATATCTTGAAATCCATCCATATATCACATATCTTGAAATCAATTCATACTTCACATATTGTCACGTTGAAATTATCTACGGATCCAATTGGTTTCATTCCGACTTTCCTCAAAGTGATCCGTTTCCTAGAAAAGGTGAATTTGGTCCCTAGATCCCAGAGGTCGGGAAGCGGGCTATCCTAAGTGGTTTCCCCTCTAGCGGAGGTCAAGTCGGGGCTTCTCTTCCTGATTGTATTTTACCCTTTTGAGTTCTTATCTTAAAAATACCGTGCCGATAGTCGTAAAAAAACCGCGATTGCTATTCATAGAATTCGTGACCTTGTTTCGAAAAATTTTGGCGGGAAATATTTTGGGGGTATTATTGTATTTTGATGGGTTAGAAAAAAATTAAGGAATAGTTGTCAAGCTAAGTGTCAGGCCACAAAAGCCATAAAACCATTGCTGTGAAAACTTTTAAAATATTCGTAGCGTCCATCATAAATCTCAACTAATTGTCACATAGATTCGTGTTTGCAGAAATATTTGGATTGGGTATGGATAACTCCACCCAGGGTCAGCGATCACTAAACCCGAAGATCCTGGATGTCCTGAGACATCAAAACCCGGGAACTCTATGCGAAAGGTAGAGTTGTCATTCGGACGGGGTCCCAGAGTAAGACGATACATTCGGACGGGGTGAGAGTTAAAAAATGGTTTCCCGATTTAAATACGAACTCTTCGTTAATAAAATAAAGTTAGCGCTTTATCGTTCAACGCAGTTCGAGCTATATGTGTGATTCCAAGTCGTCTCGAGGTTGGAATCGTCTTACGACACTGCCCTCTCCAAACTCCTAGTCTTCCTCTGTGGCCAACTTCGCTAAATCTTCAGTTTCCATTTCCGGAGGTGACATCTCGGCAGTCGGTACCGACAACACTTGGGATAAGTTGCATTAGCTACTAAAGAATTAATAAGCAATCTCAATTTGGATGGTTGGGCTAGTCTTCTTCCAAACCCTGAAGTCTCAACTTGGGTTGAGACCAAGAGGGGTTATGCACCTAAAGGCTCTTTTTTGGGCTTACAGCTGTCTTTGAATGAAAGTGGGTTTGAAGTAATACACAACCTCCAAAGGTATCAAATGGATCGAGCAAGGTTTTTGCAGCAGAACGATTTCCAATAAATAAACTTTCTGACAACTGTCAATCATTGCCTCCTGAAGGGATACAACCCTTCAGCATTACAGATATTGCTGGTAAAAAAAAATATTACAATATTAAAAAATTTTATATGAAGGTGCTAGGACATAACGTAAGAGTCTACTCATCTGGCTACATCGTCAACCCGAGTCAACCCTGGCTAGGCTCATCTCCAGATGGTTTGGTTTTCGACCCTAAAGAGAATATACCCTTTGGGGTTTTAGAACTGAAATGCCCCTGGTCCTTAAGAGAAGAAACCCCATCAATAGAGAATGGGTTTCGTGTTAAAATGATTTCTGGTAAACTCTCTTTAAACCCAGCTCACAATCACTATTATCAAATACTGAGCCAAATGGGAGTGTCTGGGTTACGTTGGTGTGATTATGTCACGTTCTTTCCTGCTGGAATGATAATTTTAAGGGTGCATTTTGATGAAATTAGGTGGAGAGAAGTTAGTAAAGTTATGAAAAACTTCTATTTTAGTCATATGTTACCAAAACTAGCCGAAACCCCATGTTAAAATTAAATAAATATTAACTAAAGATCATTTGTTTCTTTTATAAGTTCCTAGACATGTACCTGGTTTTAAATAAAAGACATTTTTTAATATTTTAAAAAGATCATTCCTTTATTCATCATTGGTCAAATCTACCGTTGGAGGTTCTTCAAAACTACCATTAAAACTAACCTCAGCTGAATCACTAAGACTGGTGTCTAATGAGTAGTTTTCTGGTTCTATAATTTCTTCTTCGAAGTCTTCTCCATTCGAGTCAAGGAAATTGTCTTCGTTATCATGGACTTCGTCCTCATCCCATTTAAGAGTGTCATCCAGGTTTTCATTGTTCAAACTATCGCCTGTAATTTCTTTACTCCGCATGATCGGAGTTTGAAAATTTGTTAGTATTGCCACTATGGTCCATAGTTGGTTAACTACTGGTACAAGACTAACAAGGAGACATCCCGAAAAGTAACCCACCGATTTTGTTCAAACTCGGGGGATTGGTAGACCTTTATGTAACTTGAAAAATCCTAAAGGGAATTTATTCAATGGGCAACCATTTTGCCATGGCAACGAAAAATGTTTTTGACAACAACAAATGGAAATTTTCCCATTGAAAATAACATGGGATTCTGACTGATTCCTAGGACCTGTGAAAATTTTTAACAAATTTCAAAATTTTGAAAATGCCAAAAATAGAAAAAATAAATAAAAATTGACAAAAAACATCAAAACGGATCAACATTTGATCAATTTGAGGTCAAAATCCCACGTTATTTTCAATATGAAAATTTAATATTTTGTGTTGTCAAAAACATTTTTCGTTGCCATGGCAAAACGGTTGCCCATGAATAAATTCCCATTAGGATTTTTCATGATACATGAAGGTCTACCAATCCCCCAAGTTTGAACAAAATCGGTGGGTTACACTTCGGGGTGTCTCCTTGTAAGTGGGATTGGGCGGTCAAAAATATCAAACCCCCTAATTCTAGCTATTCTGCGTTCCACGTGAATTCTTAGAGCTGCTATTTTTTTTGGGTCTCTTAAAGCTCTGCTTTGGTGAACTGATCTCTATTTCCCAAAAATGGGGGTATATTAAGCTTCACGTTAATTTAATCAAGTAGTTTATCAATAATGAAACCTTTATCAGCCATAACAGAGTCATTTGGGGAAAAGTCTAAAGTTAAAAAACCACTTCTGCGTGTTATTTCTTGATCTGAGATTGAGCCAGTGAATAAATGTGAAACAAAAGTTACATAACCGTTAGGACTAACACCAAGTAGGCCCTTCAAAGTATTGCACGACTTATAATTTGAATATGTTCCAGATTGTAACACTAATGAAGACGGTGTCTCGCACTTAATTTCTGTGGCGTCAAACAAAACACGAGTGGTGGGATAGTTCATTTTGAATTCTTCAGGCATTGTAGCATCAATGCTTTCTCGTGTAGACCATATATTTATTTGACCTAATCTAAAATACATGAAATTTATCCATGTATTACAGATATTACTGATAGTGCTTGCAGAAACAGCAAATCAATGCGCTAAATCTTGAATAAACAGTCCGAGCCTTATACGCATCAGAACAATTTAAAATTGGTCACTGACATCCAACTTTCTAGGACGTCCAGCCAGAGATACTTTAGTGGGAAAGCCTTGTTTGTCTTTTCCACTCCTCCAAAGAATAACATTTTCACCATTTTCCCCGGATTAAGAAATTGTAATAGTGCCATGAGTTTCTTGTATGTAGAATAATATATCATCATCGCTATCTTTAATATTGTCAATACTGAGCTTTGTATCTTTATTTTGTTTTCAGCGAGCTCTCGTTTCCTGGTTTTATCTTTAAGGGTAATTTCAGCTTGCCTAAGTTTATGATTCACAACATCCAGTTTATGTTTTAGTATCTCAATTTCAGCTTTTAGATCTTCAATGTTTTCCAAACAAGTGCAACACGACTCGGATGGTATTTCTATAACTGCCTCTTCAAATACAAGTTCTTTCTGTTGATGATCGTTTATGTTTATCTTTCTAATCATTTCATTTAAAATGTCTTGTACAATGATGTTTTCATCTGTGGTAAAGTTTGGAAACGTTTTCGGCTTCTCTAGTGATACACTTGGCTGTTTTGATGAAACAGTATTTCCCTCTTCCGAGTTTGCTGCTACAGCATTTCCATGGCTAAAATCCCAGTCAAATACGCTAGGTACAGCACCATCTTTTAACAGCTTTTTTTCATTAACTCGACATGACATATAATCAGAGGTTTTAAAATGGTGAGAGCAAAAAAAATGTTTGTCACGTTTGGAGAGTAAATATAATCACGACGCCTTATTAGCTTGAGCCAAAATTGTCTTGTCACCTGGTCTTTGGGTACTTAATGATATGACACCTTTATTAAAATTCATGACTTAGCAATTTTAATTATTAAATTGAAGTTGTAATAGTCTTACAATTTTTGATGGCATTCGCTGCTTGCAACCCAGCAGTGCACACAACAAACTTTTCCCATTATGATTTTAACCAAGGCTTATTATCACTTGAATATAAATAATCAATATCTTAAAAAAATACTTATTTAAAACTTTCAGTTTATAGAAAGTAACACTGAAACAATAATAAAAGTCTTACTTATCGTATTGATACTATTTTTTGTTCAAATTAATAAAACAAAAAATATTTAACTTGGAATAAACACTGAGAATCTGGGAAGCATTCCACAGAAATACAATTTCTATAAAAAAGCTTTAGACCAATCAGCCACTTCGATGCAAGTGCCATCTATAGGTGCTTTTACATATTAAGAGACGAACCTATGATGATTGAATACCCGTTGAATAAGTAAAGGGGTCTATTGTTTTGCGTTTTTAACGTGAATTCAATATTCTCTAGATGGCGATACTGAGCTATCAAAGTGGCTATCTTACCTAGTATTTCATCACTCTTCAATAAACCATGACGCATTTCTTACCATGACGTGTTTCTTACGTGTAGATTCATCGTTCAAGCGTGTTATGTTCTAAACTCATGTCGTTGTTTTCTCTAAAATTTGAATAACCAATTTTGTAATATTCAAGGTGTTCACAGTATTCATACATAAATCAGGTAACCTTAATTTTCCATTTAAATTTAACTATATTCGTAATTTTGGTGACTTTTTATCAAAGTTCTACTTAAAAAATTTAATTACTTCAGAAAGTTATTATGCTTAATCAATGCAAACTTGTTTTTTGCTGACCTCATTATCTAAGGGAAAAAATTGTCTGTTTGTGATCGAAAAAACGTTATTTGTAGGTTTTCTAGTGTGCTCTATAACTTTCTCATTGAAAATTGCTCCCTAGCAGCTATCGGTCAAAAAATAAATAAAGAAAAACGTGAAAACGTATTCGAGTTTTCCGCAATTTACAATTTAAAGCGTTCCCAACTAAATGCGCATACCCTGCAAATTTCAAAATTATATATCAAATAGTTTTTGAGAAAAAACCTGGTCAGAGCAAATCGAGAGAGCCTGTATAGTGCCGGTCGAAATAATGGAAACTTTTCACGTCACACGTGTAAACCTAACGTCCTAAATTTTCTAATCCTTAATATGTCAAAAACGCTACCTGGTTAAAATTAAACATTTGTTTATTAAGGAACAATTTGGGGCCCCACCAAATTTACGGGTAGATCCGCCATAGATTCCATTTTGTTCAAGAACCCCTGTAGCACAAACGAGTCGGCCCGACGTCGAAAATACCCTCCAACAGCAAGGTCGGCCGACCGTCGGCCGATTAGACTTTTCAGAGTCGAAATGTCCTAGGGGTAAAATGGTCCATCGACCGTCGATCGACCTTGAATGTGTGACCATAAGCCGACTGCCAAACGACGTCGGGCCGACTTCCTTTTTAATATTTTATCTGACTGAAAAATGACCACTTAAAGCCATAAAAATAAATTACCTGTAGTTGGAACGGAGTGAAATAATGAATTAAACAGATGTCAATAAAACTTTAGGAACTTTTATTTATCACATTTTCTATTTATCACATTTCTATTAATATTAAGCGGCTTGCTTAAATAGATAAAAAAATACTTAGAACATTTAATTTATGAACTGGTTTCTATTCTTTTTAAAAAAATAACATTTTTTTTATAAGCACCTGCTTAATTAAGGCATCTTTTGTGCAAAAAACTTTCGCCACTTCCCACAGGATATTTAAATATCTGAATTATCTAGTCTGAGTCATCTGAGCTGTCCTTGAAAATGTTTTGCCCATTTTCCTTTTCTATACCACTGTTGTTCGAACCTTTGGCCTGAGTGTCCTTTGATAATCTTTTAATTCTCCCACCTCCACGGTCCGCTTTGTGCTTTAACCATATTTTGATAACCGCTTCAATGTCATATGTTGTGGTTTTTCTGAATCCACTCATTTCTCGAACAGCAGCTGTAATGAATTACAGTTTGTAAAAAAACAAGTTGATTTTTTTCCCTCCTTTTTCAGTGTTTCAACCTACCAATTATAACATCTTTCAATTTAAGACTAGAGAAAGCTATAAAGCCCTTTTTTCCGCTCCAGTTCATTCCTAAAACCAAGTCATGATTCAAAGTGTTTCTTAGAATTCTTCGAACGGTATCTCCTACAGTTTTTCCGCCCATTGAAGCAAGGTGTGAAATCTATGTAAATTAAACCATAATATGTAGAATTGTATATCTTCGGTTTACTTGTGCCAAAATATAAGTTTTATTACCAATTTAAATCTCTTAGTTTCGTCTCCTACTAAAATTTCATACTGACGTAAAACCTCTTTAGATTTTATAGGCAATGGTGGAAAATCATTTATGTCCGAAAATCCCATGACATTACTTTTAGTGAGCACATTTTGAATTTTACTAATTTTACGATCAAGGCCCGAAAACATCGTGTAGACAGTGCGCCGGAACTGTTCATCTTTAGCACAGCAAGCTGTTTCAATGAAATTATATGTAAATTTATTGATATCAAATTCTATTGTTAGATATATAAGATTCACCTGATGAATGCAAATTTGAATTAGCGGTAGCTTTAGCTGTAGCTGTAGCTGTAGTTTCACTGATTGGAAAGTCTCCCAATCTGACATTAAATGGACTTTGGAATGCTAAATAAGGGAGATCAAATAAGAGTACTATATTCGAAGATAATTTTGGTAAACGTTTAAATACCTAGTGAATGACTTGAAGATATGTTCCCAACTGCAGGGTGTGGAGTGAAATGTATCAATGAAATTACATGTACATTTATTGATATCAAATTGAATTGCAAGATATTATTCACCTGATGAATATAAATTGGATTTAGCACTAGCTATAGGTGTAGTTTTTCTAGCTGCAACGTCTTCCGATCTGACATTAAATTGACTTTGGGATGCTAAATAAGAGATCTCTAATAAGAGTACTATACGGGGTGTTTCAGAGAAGTCTGGAATCAATTTTCAGGCATGTTCTTTGGCTAACGGAGTAAAAAGATTCTGCGAAATATTTTCCTAAATTAATTGAACCGTATCAGAGTAAATGGCCGTCAAAAATCAGCCTTCAAAACGTCGAAAAACGCACAAATGTGCAGTTTCTATTATTCCTTGGACCGAATTGTTTCCTTTATTGAAAAAAAATAAGAAACCAAATGTTAAGTAAAAGGAAACAATTGGGTTCAAGGAATAATGGAAACTGCATGTTTTCGAGGTTGATTTTTGATAGCCAATTACCCAAATATGGTTCAATTTAGGAAAACGTTTCTTATGACCTTTTTCGCTCCTTATTAGCCAACGAACACGCCTGCATTAAAAGGTCATTTAGTTAAATGTTTTAGTACCTAGTGAATGACTAGAAGATAGGTTCCCAACTGAACAATATGGAGTGTTGAAAATATTTTGAGCTGAATTCCCACAACTTGCGTTTTCTAGATTTTTGAATATATTTGCTTAAGATTATATTGATCTAAATTTTTTAAATAAATGGAAGTACCTCTGCAGAAGTTCTCTTGATAATCATTATTGTCATCGCAGTAGTTGATTTCTTGCGCTTCATTAAGATTTGCCTCCGGAACTGATACATCAAAAGAATTGATCAATTCACAACCTAACAGCCGGGATTTAGATAAAAGTTATATTTTTAGTACTTTTATTACCATTTTAAATATATACCACCTGAATTGTGCTCTGCCATCATTGTATGGTAATTAGTTCTCTCTTTATCTCTTGATAAATCTACTATTTGCTTTGTTAATTCTTTATCTCTTGATAAATCTATTGGTATTGGCATGTTCATTTGCATAGTAACTCCAGATTGTCCACCGCTCACTATTTAATTAATTTTTTCAGTCAGCATTTAAAAAGTCCGTAAAAAAATTATGAAAAGTATTTTCTACCTGTTTGACTATTATTTTGAAACACTGAAGAGAATACAGGCATTTGATTTTCAGAAATATTGCTTGAAGTCTTTCCTTGATTCACATCTGTTAAGTAAATATGGTTTTAAAATTTTAGGTTATTTATAGAAATACCTAATTGAATCCGTCATTTCACAAAGAAATTACTTTTGAAGGGTGCTGGTGGATTCGGCATCAAAAATTTAGTTCTAGTGGTAATTGGTAATTTTCTTTTCTTTGTAACATTTCTCGTTTCTGAAACTATAGGAAATACGTAAAATTAAATTTCAGACACAGGAAACTAAAATATAATTGCAACATATGTACCAGATCGTTTTTTTCTCAACACTTTGTTTTTGTTTAATTTTGTTCCCAAAATGTCTTCTACGATTTAAAAATTATAATGGGAAATATTAATTAGTTATTTTTTGTTTACGTGATAGAAATGAGCGAAACGAACCATTTGAGTCGGACATATTTTTGTCATTTTTGTCGGAAAGTTCACCTTCATCTCCTTTGTCACTTTCTTCGTCGTCATCACTGATTAGAAACTTTTTATTTGTTTTAACTTTTCTTTTGCCCTTTCCGAGATCAACATCTGTAGCTAAATCAGATGTGTCTTCTGCACGTTTGCACTTTTCTCTTGCCTTTTCAAGACTATCAACTGCGATGGGATAAATCATTGTTCTAAGTTGTCGAATTTGCAATAATTAAGATATACATACTTGGGGTTGGCGTAAGTAATTTAATTTCCAATTTTTCCCATTTTTTTTTATCTGGTAATTTCTGCTTTTGAACTAATTTTGAGACTTCTCCTAATTTTAAATGCATGGGCCAATAACAAAGTTTTTTGTTTATGCACCACGATTGAGGAACTACATTAACAGAGTTGTCGCTTATGAAGTGAACTACAGCGAACATCTATATACAAACGTAGATTTGAATGTTAATACATTGAAACAGAAGCAAATGAACGGAAGTTATCAGGGTGTTATATCTCTTATACTAAATGCATGGGATTTCCCTTTAATTGACGTTTTAAAATTTTGCGCTCTCATAGTTGCACTATCGCCATCTAGCAACTAGGAGGTGGACGTGTAATTCGAATTTGGATACCCACAGTTCAATAGTGTAATTTTTGGTAGGAACTGAAGGGGGGGGGGGGGTTAGATTCCGATGGATTGTGATATCCCCACGTTAAGGAAAATACCTTTTAAAATTTTGGTCTATTTAATAACTTCTCTTCATTTACTTCTGATTAAAACCATAATGTCTAGTATGAAAACGTTATAACGAGAGGTTGAAAAGTAATTTGACCAGTAATTTACATGGAAAACCAAAATAAAATTAATAAGGAAAATATTAGAGTAAAAAATTTAAGAAAGATAATTATATATGTATCAATATCTGATAAATTAAGTTAATGGATAAATTTGCATGTTCAGTTCAGGCATCGTGAATTAATGGAATTATGTTATGTAAACTAGCGATATTGTTAGGCATTCGCAAACACTTTTGCTTTAAAAATGTATATGGGTATGTACGGTTTTCTCTTGATAGTTTGCCGATAAAGATACCTAATAGAGATGATTTCAGAGGGTACACGAACAAGTCATTTTGATGCGTACAAACGTTACACTGGACAAATATTTCTTTATCTCGAGTTTGATATATTTCTCGTACTACCACTACCTCACCAGATTGTACTTTGAACCAACTATTTCCGTCAGATAGGGAAGATATGACAAATTTTGGTGTTTGCAATTTTTTATAGGAAACAACACCTGGTGGTAAATTTGGATTATCTGATTCAAACGGCCTTTTCAAAATAACTGATTTCGGCTTAAAGGGAGCAACAAGGTTTGCTTTTTCACCGCTTCTCTTAATTAATTGTTGGAGAGGTTTATTTGGGGCTCTTAACATTTTCTTTATAAACTGCAAATGGTTCTCAAATGGAAAAGCGCTATAAGCATCTAGCCTTCCGAATAAATTTACATCCATGGCCATATGTGACAGTGCATGGACATTCATTACTAAAAATTCTAGTCCATAGATATTCCTGGACGTCGAAATGAACAAATTTAAAAGTTCGTTGGCATACTGTGAATGCGACTTGTAAAATTCAGGGTGGGCTAAAATGTATACAGCGCAATGAAGCAGTCGGAAATGGTTTAAAACGTTTTCTTCTAGAAAATCTATAGCTAATATCGGTCCAGTGTAAAGAAGAAATTGCCGCAATTCAGTTGCTTTATACCTATCAATGTGCTTTAAGGATCTTGGTTTACGCGCAAATTCAGAAGGAATATAGCAGCGACTCTCTTGTAGCTTATCCGAAAATGAAATAATCATTTGATTACTAAGTCTGACGGCCAACGGACCGCTAATCCAATTAACTACCATTTTTTTTCGTTACTCCTTGGCATATTAAATGCATGTAGTCCAATGGAAATTGGCGTACCATATCAATGTTAAGCCTGGTCAGTGGCGTTGAACCTCCCGCTAAATGATGTTGTTCATCGTCTTCGTTTCTAAATGATTGGTCTGACCGTAACGTCACTTCATTCATGGTTTCGTCTTCAACTGAGAAAACTGTTCGTCTATTATACCGAAGCCCATTAATGGTGCATTTGTCGCAGGAGTGGTAGCCTGTATGTCCTTTTGTGTTTTTAATTAATGCTCGTGCTGGGGTGTCTAAAATAAATGGCCCCTTTAAATTACATATGTATGTATGGTCATTGTCTTTAAATCCATCTCTATCCAGGTCTTCCAATTCGGATACGAGAGGTCCCAAATATTCCTCGAGATTTCCAGGTTTTTTTCCCCCATAAAATACCCCAACAATGAAGGGTTTTCCAATGGTACCTTGGTGAAAATTAAAAATGGAAGAGAGTATTGGCCAAAAATGATTTGCAGAGCTTTTAAATAGGGGAAGCCCATCGATATTAATAGCAAATGATAGCTCATGTTGATAATGAGGATTATCTTTAATGAATTCAGCTAATCCATTTTGAAATCCCACGTACCAAAACTCACCACCTTCTATTATTGAAACCTTGGCTTCCCTCGGTGTTTTCAGTAACGTTCTGGAGTCTGACGGTAAATCGTGCCCATTGTCTCTTAGTATAAAAAGCAGATCATTCAATGTGTCATGATTTACATTATGGTTCAACGCCCAATTTCGTACATCCGAGCCAATGTTTGTACCGAAATCATCTTCATCACTGTCAGTGGAGCTACTATTATAATCCGGGTCAGAATCAATATCAGGTTGGCTTGAATCTGAAAAGTCTGGATCATTGGGACTATTTTCTCCTGAAGCTTCGTTTTCTTGTCCTTGGTTTAATAAAACTTCTGGGGGATCATTTTGAAGAACTGCATTACCAGCTACATTACGGTCATCATCGTCGGAGTCATCACTTACATGCGAAGCCTGATCTAATATATCCCTTAGGTAATTCGCTCTTATCCTTCTTCTTTGCCTAGCACTAACATCTGACTCCTCTTTATACGCTGCGCGTTTTGACATATTTAAATTTTATCAAGTTTATCTGTATTCTATACCTATAATAACATTTAACTTGGCTATCAAAATATCTAAGAACATGTGACAATGTGCGTAGGCAAAACCAATAGCCAAGGCTTAATAACTAAATGAATTCTTAACTCGTATAGTAATTAAAACGGATTGACAAAGGAACTACTTACCTTTATCAAAGATAATACCTTTAGTAATTCTAAACAATAACTAAACTTTTAACCAAAGCGCATATAGAAAGTGAAAAACTTATTATTAATTAACCATGATGGTGCGGTGAACGATGAGACAATGAGACATACGCGAACAATGGTACCGTCAGCTATTTCTTTCCCCTGCTCCTCGCTAGATGGCGAAGCGCAGTTGGCGTGTGTTTGAAATTGCTAAGTAAGTCGTTTTAAGGTCGGAATATGGTCCATAAAATACAGTCGTCAATCTGACCATAAACCAACCTTTTTTAGTACATTATAGAAATTTTCAATATATCTCGTAAGGACCTTTTTAGTCGGTTTTTGGTCTTGGACCTAAAAAAGACTCTTCGACTAAAATTCGACCCAGACCCGACCCCTTCGTGCTACAGGGGAAGGGTTTCATTATGTTGCACCACGGACTTACAATAATGTGTCCTAGAACTGTTTAAGAGCCCAAATTTATACTGAGATCCATTTCTAGAATGACCACGTAGATTAGGTAAACTTCAGAAAATTTCATTAGGCCTAACACGCGATATTTGCCTCGTTATCGTAGGAAAGTAGGACCGGCGCTTCATATTAAACCTCGTATTTCTAGAACAATTTGGGGCCCCACCAAATTTACGGGTAGATCCGCCATATATTCCATTTTGTTCAAGAAGGGTTTCATTATGTTGCACCACGGACTTATAATAATGTTTCCTAGAACTGTTTAAGAGCCCAAATTTGTACTGAGATCCATTTCTAGAATGACCACGTAGATTAGGTGAACTTCAGAAAATTTCATTAGGCCTAAAACGCGATATTTGCCTCGTCATCGTAGGAAAGTAGGACCGGCGCTTCATATTAAACCTCGTATTTCTAGAGGCTCTTATCTTTTTTGGGTATGACATCAACTCTATTTCCCTCCACACATAGCGATCAGTAACAATTTCCTTCAAATTTTAAATTATTTTAGAGGTCTTTCAGAATAATGATATACAAAGTTACTTGTAAAAACACGTTATTTTTAATATGAAAATCAAGTATTAAATATTGACTTGAGATATTAGAGAATTTAGTTTGCGTAACTCACGAGATTTCAAATTATGCGTGTTTCAAATACCACGATTAGTTTAGTCAAATTAATCGGAAAAAGGGAATCGAATAGAAAAAAATATTAATAAGCAAAACTTAACGGAATTGTATTTGTATTAGGGCCCTGTACAACTTTGTACGCGAGTCAAACTGGTCAAAAAATAGCCACCATATTATGTCTATTTTAGGTGTTTTGTAATTTACGTGAAAACTGTCCTAGTTATATTTTGTTCATAGCAATGCTGTAGAGCGTCCAATTTGCCATCGTCTGAGATATATTGTTTACATGTTAAACACACACTTACCTACATGTTGTCTTTTGTTGGATCCTTGGTAGCACGAGCACGTGTATATTAGGTTGATATTTAGTATTCATCGTTCATATTCCGTGTTGAGTAAAATTTATACGTCGTTTCAACGTGTTAAGTTACTATATAAGACACTTATTTAGTCATGTGTTTCACTACACGTGTTTCCTACGTATAGATACGGTATATATATCAGGGACGCCGATCAAAATTTTTCCCAGGGGGAGGGGCGGATACCACGAATATGAAATTAATATGAAAACATTGATATAAAAATATTGATATTAACTAACAAGTAGACAGCCCGAAGTGTAACCCACCGGTTTTGTTCAAACTCGGGGGATTGGTAGACCCTCATGTATCATGAATAATCCTAAACGGAATTTATTCAATGGGCAACCGTTTTTGCCATGGCGACGAAAAATATTTTTGAAAACAAAAAATTTAAATTTTCCCATTGAAAATAACATGGGATTCAGACCGATTCCTAGCCCCCCCCCCCCCCCCGGTGACAAATTTTAAAGAATTTCAAAAATGCAAAAATGCCAAAAATAGAAAAAATAGATAAAAATTGACAAAAAAACATCAAAACTTATCAACATTTGATCAATTTGAGGTCAAAATCCCATGTTATTTGCAATGAGAAAATTTAAACGGTTGCCCATTGAATAAATTCCCTTTAGAATTTTTCATGATACATGAAGGGCTACCAATCCCCCGACTTTGAACAAAATCGGTGGGTTACACTTCGGGATGTCTCCTTGTAAGACAGCTTTAATAGAAAATGGTTTTTGAACATTTTATTTATAGTAGAAAATATTTTTTCTGGTATCCCGTTTAAAAATAAATGAAACTCAAAATGAATGAACAGCGCTATCCAAATCAATGTTTCCTGTAAAACTTGTATATATGTGTAGGATAGCTAAATCGTTCAGTCTTTCTTGGCCTATAGTATTTCTTAAAAACGTGTTTAACCTTTTTAAGGCGCTGAATGATCTTTTCGCCGTGGCAGAGCTTACCGGTATAGTTAATAAAATGTTTAATAGAGTGTTGTCGTCTGATACGATTTTGAAAACTTGTAACGTCACAGCTGTAGTGTTAATATTGGCCGCCATGACAGTTACCGTTTTTTATCAATAGGCAAATTACAATGGTGACGTCGCAGGGTTTCAGACGACAACACTCTATAGTTTTTTTCAGCTCTGGATGCAGCGTTTTCAGAGAATCTAATCACAATTAGATTCATTAAATCTTTCAAAATAAATACTAAAACCCACAAGAGTATATTTTAATTTTATTAGACAAAAATTTACTTTCGATTTCTATCACCCACGACTCACTAACGCAATGTCGCTAACGAAACCGAGGGACTAACCAAGTGCTTTCAGAAGGCCTGTACACTGATTACGCGTACTCAACACTGATAAAGGTACAGACCGGTACAAACTCTATAGAGATTACAGTCAAAGGTATGGGCTGGCACAACGATTACGCTTCGAACTAGCCCCTCGAACGAAACGTACTCCGCAAAAAAATTGTAGTTCAGCCGGTCTCATGATGTCTATCTTAAATTAGCGGCGACTACCGGGCTGCCTAATACCTTTCACGAACTGCACTTGTGACTTACTCTGTACCGTGTACCTAGGCTGTGCCCGAATATCCCTGAATTCAGCATAGAAGTCGGAGGTTTGGGATTATATTTCTAAATAACAAGCGTCGACTAAATATGCGATAGACTGGCTACGACTGTCCGTCACCGGAGTTTATAAAAGGTTCATACATTAAAAGTTGTATCTTCCCTGAAAAAATAAATGAGCTCTGTCCCTCCAGGATGGTTGCCGGAGGGGGGGGGGGGATAAATAACTAGGTTGGAAGAGTGTTAAACGTTACGTTGTACTCACGTAGATATATTTCTAATTTACACCTGCTCCAGCAATACAGGATATTTGCAAAATATATCAGTAGATTGGTAATTGAGGTTTCTAAAGGTGGACAAACAACCAGTGACTACCCAAAATTTGTATCCCCTTTCTTACCCCCTCTTAACTTTTACATAGTCTAACACGACCTTGGATGCGTTTCTGGCTATGTCACTGCAAATATCATTTAAAAATAAAATTTAAAGATAAAGTTTTTAAAACTTTAAAACCTATTAATACCATGGTAGATGAATTTATAATAAAATATTTAAAAGAAGGAACTCATGGAATTTAATAAAACTTTTTATTTCTAAAAAGCCACAGCAAGCTTTCGACTGTCCAAGCAGTCTTCATCAGGCATACTAAATTAAAAACGTTTACAGAAAAAACATACCGACATCATAGCTTATTTTTTTTATTATTGTTTACAAAGGTGCATTGAGATTTTTTATATTAGTTATCTATTATTTGTAATCACGCCCCAAAACTTGGCCTCTCCAATTTAGAGGAGGGTTTTGGAGAGGCCAAGTTTGACCTGGACCGAGCTAAACTCGTAAGAACGTTTTAAGATTTAGTTTTGTTTTGCTCACTGTCCAGATCATGGGTTAGTTGGTCTAAAAACGCGATAGCTCTTTATATAAAATACGAGAGGTCACGTGATTACGTTAGATTCATCGTGCAGTTAAAGTTAGAGAGCGTGCGCATATTTTAGTTTTTGTTGAGCTCGGGCGAAAACGCACGAGACCCTCTACACGGAAATATTCGGAAGCGCGCGCTAAAAAAAATAACACTTTTTATTTATGTATGCGTATATATTATTTTATAGTAAGAGCTATTACCGTTTCTAGCAAATCCCCCCCTCCACATAATGTCTTCAATGGTCGAATGCCAATCAGTTTCGCAACCCTCTAAATGAAAATCTTCTATAAAGCCAGGCTCACACTTACCCCTAAAATCGCATGATAATTGACGGCTTTTAAAATTCATTTTGCGCGTGAAAATACCTCTACATGTTATGATCAAAAAAGCACGCAAAGAAGGCTGTGAGCCCAAGACATGTATCTGTAGTGTCGCGCGCTAAAACGTCATTTCAAAATCCGTCAATTAGTTTTCAAAACCAGCGTGAGAAATAATTTCGTGTTGTTTCGGGAAGTATGGGTTTGTTACCTCAAATGATGCAAAGTAAATGCTCTTTATCATTGTAATTGATCAAAGTTACGTAACTATGACAGTTTTCGCGTTTTTAACAAAAAAACCTGAAATATACAAAATGACGGCCATTTTAAACCAGTTTGTTTAATTTGATATGTTATACGAACACAATTCCGTTGAGCAGCAGCGGCCCCAGCAAGTTTTTCTGGTGGTACGAAATCTCATTGTGAGGTCAGGCGTTTCGGTCTTGCGTTCAAAAGTTATTGGTCCCGTCGTCCCGATCCCGTTTTGGCGCTCCCCCCCCCCCTTCCCCTATGACGGCGCCCGGTGCGGTCGCACCGTTCGCACCGCCTTAGGGCCGGCGCTGCCGTTGAGTATGGTCAGTAACGTTCATCAGAAACATCGGTGACTGATGGATTTTATATCGCAGAACATTTAGCGTTTTCGCTTTGGATGTCATCATATCCATCTGACGGCCATCGGAAAATCCCAACAAATCGCCGCCATCTTTTACAACAACGCTGACTGATAAAAGCAAACGTTCAACCTTGAATACACTTATTTCTTCTTCTAGTTCTTCCCCACGATGAGAGGGGTAGGAAACAAGTCATCGGCGTGTGGTTCAATGAGATAGTGGCCCGATTTCATTGACATTAAGCTTACTGGCCAACAGGGCCGGATTACCCAATATACCGTCTAGGCCTGCCTAGGGCACCCAGCCTACAAGGGGCCCCAAGAGGTTTCGAAAAAATTAAAAGTACAAAAATTTTATAATTTACTTTCAGTTTTCACAAAATATTTTTTTTTGAGTTATTTTAGTAAATGCGTCCACATTTTCGATACCATGTAACGTCAATAAAATATCGGCGAAGTATACATTGAAATTGTATTTTCCATCCGGCCCTGCTGGCCAACCATGAGGTACACTGGTAGAAACTCAAAAACTCGCATAAACGTAATCATTTTCTCTGAGTATAAATAAATATATTTTTGGTTAAACAAGGATCTTATCAACCGAAAATGCGAATCCGTTCGTCTGTCTTTCCTAGTGTTACCTTATTTGGAGTGTTTAACAAGAAACGATAAAGTAAGATAACCGAGGATAACTCAAACCCATTGTTCACGATATCTTTAATATCTTTGGCGGTGAACTCAATAGATCTTTCTATAAAATAATATATACGCATACATGTATAAAAAGTGTTATATTTTGGAGCGCGCGCTTCCTTTTATTTCCGTGCAGAGGGTCTCGTGCGTTTTCGCGCGAGCTCAACAAAAACAAAAATATGCGCGCGCTCTCTCTAACTTTAACTGCACGATGAATCTAACGTAATCACGTGACCTCTCGTATTTTATATTAAGAGCTATTGACGGCTTTTAAAATTCATTTTGCGCGTGAAAATACCTCTACATGTTATGGTCAAAAAAGCACGCAAAGAAGGCTGTGTGCCCAAGACATGTACCTGTAGTAAAAATTCATTTCAAAATCCGTCAATTGATTCGCATTGGAAAATAAACGATAAAATTATAAGACTTTTAAACAAGAACGCGTAGAAGTAACTAAGAACGATAACACTGTCCTCGCCGGGATCTTATACTTTTCAGAATGTTAAAAACTTGTCTAGGTTAACGGTAATAGTTAGTGTAGGGAGCTGTTGGCTCGAACTCGTGGCATGCAGGGTTTGCCACCACCCTCCTACGCATTGTAACCCGGCCACCTGAATTAAGGGCTTCAAAAGTCGCATGATGACTTAGGCCTAAGGTGGTGCCTTGGGTATTAGCCTATCTGATTATTATTATTATTATTAATAGCCGCTAAAATAAATTGCAACACCTTTCCGATCTCGAAAGGTTTTTGGGATTTAGGGGTAGGAAAAACGGGCAATAATTCGCGACAGCACGGCTGCCAGAATCAGCGCTTCGTGATTTCATTAGACACTGTGGTCATTTCTGCCGTTTTTCGCGTCTATGATGACTCATTCAATTAATAAATTTTATTTTACTTTAGGTTAATCCAGAAAATCTTGGAATGAATGCCATGGACGTGTTCGGGGTTTTCCAACAGCTGGTTAGTATCACTGATAAAACATATCCGAATTTTCGGGAGTTTTGTGGAAAATGGGATTTTCTGATTGCCCAAAACGTCTAAAATTTCATATTTATTCACTTTTTTGAAAATGTTTAATTTAAAAATTTTGGTAGATCGATTCCGATAGTGAGTAAGTGAAAAAATGGCGTCTCCCCTCCCTTGTGAAGACTCAATTCCCCTACGGCATAACGTCGTTTGTTTCGTCGTTTCCCCTTAAGCGTGGGAGGGAAATTGAATCTTCACAAGATAGGGGAACTAAACCCCCTTTCACTGAATTTCGGATTCGACCAATAAGCCTTTCTTTAAAGTCATTACGCTTGCCGAACTTGTTTTAATGTATCGCGGCTTTCGTCACAAGATACGTAGGAGTTCAGTTCAGTTTTAAAGGTTAGATCTTCATAAAAAGGGCGACTCGTTGAATTTTAATTAATGTCTTGTTCAACTTGTTAAAATGTTCCACGCGCTCTTTAATAATATTTTAGCGTAAAAGGCTCGCGCATTTTTTTTTATGTCGGGGAGCACGCGCGATAACAATCGAGCCCATTTACGCTAAAATGTCAAGACGCTCGTGGAACCTTTTTTACAAGTTGAATAAGACATAAATAGAGTTTATACAAGCGTCTTTTGGCTATCATAGTGAAACGTCACTTCTACGTCACGAGTGACACGCATGGTACATCTAAACAAGAAGGCCAATGTTACTTTATAGAAAGGCCTATTGTATAGACCAAAATATTTCAAATTCCCACAAATTGTTACGCTTTCAATCCTCCAAAATATTTATTTCTGGGATAATGGGAACGCCCAATGAAACAAAAGGAATTTTAAAAATATCCCAAGTAATGGTTTCATTACTTAATTCGCTCCTTTTTCATCAAAAAAATTAATCAATGAGCAAAATAGATTTTGTAAAAACCTCGAAGATGAAAGATTGATTTTTCTTACCGAGGCTTAACTCCAGATAGTTAAATCTGTTAATTTTTGTACACTCCTTTTGATTAATTTTAAATACCTTTAATAATATAAATTGAAATATTTTGTGGCATTTTTAAAAATTTCGACTAATTTTCTTTTATTCGCTTAATGAGCGAAATTTCGACAACTTCGTGGAGCGTGTGACATAATCAAAAAAGAACAATGAGCTTATTATCAAAGTTATTGGGCTGGGTTTAGTTCAGAACAGAACCGCCTAGAGTTAGTCCAAGGTCAAATATACTACTACCAAGAACGATAATATACTAATCAGCTCCGTTGCGAGTCTAAGTCGTTGCTGTACGTGATTGCCAGTGTTGACAAAAAGTTGGGTAAGGAAATTAGCGTTGGCGTTTTTGTTAATATATTACTCGCGATTGCCCTTATTTTGATTTGACCTTGATTTCCCGCCGATAAACATTTAAAATAGAGTTTTCTTTTCTAATACCATGCCGTTTTCTCTGAATTAAACATAATTTCTGCTATTATCTTTTCAATTATAGTTCGCAAATGAGAATCATGGATGGAAGATAATCTTCTGCACTGTATTAACATGTGCTTTTCTGGCAAATTACGGCCCTATCCATTTGAATGGAGCAGAAAACACGCAGGTTTGTGCTCGCTGCTAAATTTCCTGTTTTTACTATAAGCCTTTTTAGGCATTTCCCCACCCCTGTCATATAGTGTCACTCAAATTATGCCAAAATCACCAAAAATACCACAAACCATTTTTGGAAGACCCTAACGTGGTGCTTGGCTCGCTGACCCCTAGACCGTCATGATGGGTTTCACGTTTTTTGCAGCCAATTTTAATTTAAAGTCAGTGTCGGCTCGACGGGAATTAAGTAGCTTTTTTTTCAACAGATGTCGCTAGCGTCAAAATCAAAACAAGATGCTACATTTTGACCCAAAATGCGGGTCATAAAAGTATCCCTCGTGTTTATTGGTTCGCTTGTAAATTTGAAGATAACTTAAATTATAGTAATTGTTTACAATATATTTTATATGGGATATATAATTTAGGTTAAAGTCCACTAACAATTGTAAGTGGAGTATACGTTGTAAAATACTCTACAACGGTTCTCTGACGACGTTATTGTTTCGCTATTGGGAATTTTAGCTTCCTTTTCCATTAATAGATAACACCACGCTCTCCAGTAAAGTCATTTGCTAACCGTAACTAGTGCCAATCACCTATAGCTTCTATTAAA
Organism: Leiobunum rupestre; assembly: GCF_980474605.1. Lineage (NCBI taxonomy): Eukaryota > Metazoa > Arthropoda > Arachnida > Opiliones > Sclerosomatidae > Leiobunum > Leiobunum rupestre. The sequence continues at coordinate 48,717,883 of NC_143393.1, forward strand.
CCTAGGAGCAACAAACACGATAGGCTAAAACTATTCGCTATAGTTTTGTAGTATTTTTTTAGGAAATAGCGAGCAACTTCAAAATACAGTTTGGCTGTTATTGTATGGAAGAAGTGGGTAGTTTGGGGTAAAAGGTGTACTCTTTTCGTCCCAAAGCCAGCGAATAGTTTTGGCCTAAGGAGAACGCAGGTAGCCTTTAAACACGCTAAGGCAATGTTGTGTACAAATTTCATTGGACGAGTCTTTACGCTGAACGTTTTACGGAAAGGGGGATGACAATTTCCGAATTTTCCCCTTCCGACGGCAGCAGACGCTAAAGCGTCTAACCAATGATAACTGTACGCAAGAAAATCCACGACTTTTGACGGATTGCATTCTCCTTGTGTGGGGTGCTGTGTTTGTTGCTCCTGATTAAACCTAGTGACAGAAATGTGAAATATCATACACCCTTTGAAGGAGCATTTTGTCTAGCCTTTAATTCCAAAATACAACAGTCAGATATAGTTATTTGGTTCTAGGCGTCAGGCAAAATTTGTTTCACTCGTGTTCGATAATATTTGTTCTACTAGGGTTCGATAATATTTGTTCTGCTCGGTTTCGATAAAATTTGCTCTGCTCGGGTTCGATAATATTTGTTCTCCTCGGGTTCGATAATATCTGTTTCCTTGGAGTTAGATAATATTTGTTCCCCTCGTGTTGTCGAATATTGATTCCGTTCATGTTGGCGAATAGTTGTTCTCCTCGTGGTGGAGAACATTTACCTTTTCAACTATTGCTGTTAAAATGGTAATGGTAAATTGCACCGCTTAAGACCACGTTTCTTTCTCCCAGGGTCCAATTCAGAATACTAGAAGAGACGAAATTAAATTCGATATTGGCGGTGATTCCGAAATTGAAATGATTAATTCAGTAAGTTAACGCTAAATAGCCACGGATTAAGTTTCTGGTTTCATTGCGATGATAGGAAACTGAAATCGTTATCATTTCATTCAAATAGTGAAATTCCTAGAAAATCTAATCCATCCTTTTAATTTTTAGGCGATTGGTGGTGACTTTGAACAGAACGGAGGTATTTTGAAAATTATACTTTTTTCCTAATTTTCGTTTTAGTTCCACATCGAGATATATATATCGAAGTGGGACTATTGCTATAGACGGAATGTCGTTTAGTGTTGTTTGTTTATTTGTCGTGGAAAACGACGACACGGTAGATGAAACTGCGAAAAATAATTTATTTAATAATTTATATTTTAGCGATCCCGGGATTTGAACCCAGATTTCTGGCCGCGTAATCTCTAAAACCGACGCCTTCACCAAGTGAGCCACGCCGTCCGCTTCAAATTTCTTGCTTGAACTTTTAGCCTTGAACACTTTTATAGTTTGTATTTGGCTAGTTAAGTTGTCGCAATTGTCGTTCCTTTTTCCGCGTTATTTTACGTATATTTACGGCGTTTAAGGTCAAGGGAACCTCAAACTTCACCTCCCCCCAACCCAGTGGATTTTCACGAAGGGTGACACGGGCGTAGCGGGAAGTTTGAATTACAGTGTGGGGCTACACAACTTTTACCGATGGCCAGTTTCAGGTCTGTCAGGTAAACAGGGGGCACAATTTCGACCCCCCTTTTATAACAATACGTAAAAGTCAACTCTTTAACTTAGAATGGTACTTTTTATATCAAACGATAGAACGCGCAGTGCCGTTAATTTCCGCCCCCTCCGATCAACCCCCTTAAAGCTAGAGTGACCAAAAAACAAGTTGGACTCAATCGATAGAACTCTTTGACGCGCACGCAGTGCCGTTAATTTCCGCCCCCTCCGATCAACTCCCTTAAAGCTAGAGTGACCAAAAAACAAGTTGGTCTCATTCGATAGAACTCTTTGACGCGCACGCAGTGCCGTTAATTTCCGCCCCCACCGATCAACCCCCTTAAAGCTAGAGTGACCAAAAAACAAGTTGGTCTCATTCGATAGAACTCTTTGACGCGCACGCAGTGCCGTTAATTTCCGCCCCCTCCGATCAACTCCCTTAAAGGGAGAGTGATCGAAAAGTTAATAAATTCATGGGTATTTTTTTTATGAATTTGCGAATTTACATGACTTTTGGTGCCTAAACTACCCAAATGTTTGATATAAATTTCCTAAAAAAACCCATTTTAATCCCAGTTTAAGAATTTCTTTATATCATATTTCCACTAATTTCAATAATTTAAAAGAATTATGTTCGTCGTGTTTTGCTTACCTATTTCACCTTTGATACTTTCCGTCTATCTTTTGTATTGGTTAATTGGTTTGCCCACCCGGCTATCCTGAGGGTGGGTGGTGGCCACTCTTTAACATAGGATGGTAAATGATATATCAAACGATAGGAAATCACATGGCCTCAACAGCTTTTGTATTGCTTTGCCCACCCGCGTATCCAGAGGGTGGGCGGTGCGCCTTCTTTAACATAGATTGGTAAATTATATATCAAACAATAGGAAATAACATGGGCTCAACAGCTTTTATATCAGTTTTCCCACCCGGGTATCCTGAGGGTGGGCGGCATCCACTCTTTAACTTAGGATGGCAATTTATATATCAAACGATAAGAAATCACGTAGCCTCAACAGCTTTTGTATTAGTTTGCCTACCTGTGTCTACTCAGGGTGATGTGGAACTAATATTACGGCCTGGGCCGACTTGTTTTAAACTACGACCTTATAAATGGCAACTATTTTTTAAGGAAATTCGGGCACACCTGTTACCAATGAAATGTCTAAAACGGTAGATTTCGCCTTAGGACAGTCGCGTGTGTTTCAGAGCGATCCGTGGTCATTCAAATTTAGTTGCGTTTTAATCCAGATTTGACTGTAACATCAGGCCTCTAGATCCGGGCTGTTAGCGATGCAAGATAGAACCACTCCCAAAATGAATTAAGCCATTTTCACAGGTCGTAGTATCGTCTCCAATCTTTCGACAGTCGAGCGAAAAAGTTTTAAATTGTTGAGGTTAGCGGTAATAGTAAGTGAAGGGAGCTGTTGGCTGGCGTGGCATGAAGTGCATGTAACCACCCTCCTACGCGTTGTTACCCGGCAACCTGAATTAATGGCTTTAAAAGTTTCGGGTATTAGCCTAGCTGATTATTATTATTATGATTATTATTAAAGTCTGAAAGACGCAAATCCGTCTCGGAGTTGCTCTTTTTCTACCAAAGGAATCCGATTTTTTTCCGGAGCGATCTGAGAGCTCTCGGAGAAGCCCAATGCAAATCGCTATTAGTTAGAAAGCATATTATGAATTTTTCAAAACATTTTTAACTCAATCGGCGAATAGATCTCGACCTTCACCTAGCTACTAATAACATTCTAACGAAACAATATTTCCCCATCGAAATAAATTTCGATGTGGAACTTCAAACAGTAGCGCTTCGAGCGTATATGAGGGAGCAATAGTGTTTTTTAAAATTGATGAGATTTCAATTGTTTGTTTCAGATGTTGGCCAAGAAGGGGAACGAGCGTTAAAGGTAATTATTTCGAACTACTTCGCTAGAGGCCTCTTTATCTAGCCACGTAAAAATTATATTACATATTGTATGTAGTTGCAGTCAGTAAACTGCAATTGTAGCTAAGCTAGACTATCAAAGCCCCCTAGATAGGCGTGGGAGAAATCAAAATAATAGATTCTACCCAACCTGCCGGAGAAATAGAGCAAATCCACCCAATTACCCTCACCGATAACCCAACATCCCAACTTAATACCAATTCTAGCTTCTTACTTTAGTAAGGGTGATCAAAACTCCGAGGAAAATAGACATCCATTTTTGAGGCCCAATACTTTTTATTTTATATTTTATAATAGTCGTAAGACATACAATTTGCAATCTGCAGTTTTTCAGAAAATATATTTTTAGAGTGTTAGTTTCAAAATGCCTAAGTTCTGTTACCGAAAGTGGCATAATTACCAAAAAACTGTCTCAATGGAAGCGTTTTTGAAATGAATGTTACTTACGGAGTATACCATAGAGTAGCCATGGACTAAATAATGTATACATTATTTAGTCCATGGAGTAGCCCACTCACACAGAGTGGAAGGCTATCAGTGAAATATGTTAACACTTCTCGTACGCATCGTCTTCATTTTGAAGCGTAAAATTAACAAGTTCGCCTAAACTATATGTAGGCCTACATCTGGATAAAAAGTAAGACTATAAAAACAACACCATCGCTCTTCGGGCTATATTTATTCACAGCAGTTGGCCAGTTAGGATTATTGTTTCACGCGTTTCCATAGGGCCTTCCACTCTATACGAGTGGGTTACTAGATGAAGTAAACCTTTGGAGGATTAACGAGAGAGGGTATATATCATTGGGGAGATACTGAAGTTCAGTAGAAACAGTGATGCCTGGTGAGCGCTTCTAGAAATAAGAGATCGCTGGAGAATTGTAGCAAGCTTAATGATTTTTTGCCATTCGATGGAAACTCTACCGCCATCTATCTACGTTTTCATACAAAAGACGATAGAACAAACCAGAAAGTGGGGACATCGTCCATCCTAGTCTGGCCTTCTACGCGCTCTATCTCGATAGCGTCATTCAGTAAATCTGTAACATTGGGAAGTATAGGAACTGGCACACTTTCGGTAGTTATGTCACTTTGGAAATTACTAAAACGAGTTGAAAATATCACAAAATTTAATTTGTGAAGATATTCGCGGATTTGGTAACATAAAAAGTAAATATTGAGATAAAGTCTAATACTATCGCCTCAACCTGCGACATCTTATTTGAGGGGTAAAAAATTCTTGGCTTTGGACCTTTTTGGTGATGCCTTCCCCTCGCCACTTTCCAGGAACATTAAGTGTATCGATGTACTCCGCCGCGGTAAAAATAGTTCGCTTTAAAATACTATACGTGGATATTAAACTTTCGCTTGCAATAATTTGATAAGTTATTTTCCAAAATAAAGTAGATATATGATTGAACCTAAAATACATTTTAAAAACAATAATATGACTTTTTAAAATAGATACACATGTAACTTAAATTAGTGCTTTTAGGAAGCCTAATATGACGTGATATCGCGCTAGCCACAAATTTATGTCATGTGGAGTATACATGTATTACAAGAAAACGAATATTTAAACGGATTTAAAACTTAAAAAGGTAAGCATTTTAATGACTAGCCTAGGGTTAAGTATTGAAGCATTGTTCAAGAATTATGAAGATGATTTTTTCAAACTGGATGTAACCTATAAAGCTATTGGCGAGTCGTTATAGCAAATACTAGATAAACTATGCTTAAAATACAACAGAGGATGGAAACATAACACTTAAAATTACGGTTTGGGTTTTTTTACTGACTGAAGCCTTTGCTCTCATTTCAAATTCATCCCTCAAATAAAAATTACACTGTGTAGATTGAACTTTCGGGGCCTTTAAAACTGCAATCGGCGGCAAAGGTTGCTTACGTGGCATTTTTATTCACTGTATTAAACTAATCACTTAATTAAAATCTTTAAACGAGGTCCAAACAAAACCGAGCGCGAAGTTAAATACTAGGCTAGCGTTTCTGTAACGGAAGCGGACGATTCGAGACGTCGAAAGCAAGGACCGAAACAATGTATCCCAAAATTCACCAGAATGTATTACTTTTCGCGGGAAAATATGTCGAATAAAGTGCTTTTCTATTGGTGAAAAAAAACCCGTGATCGATAACTCTTTAAAAAGGATGTCAAGCATGGTGGAAGGTAAAATCTCAAGGCACTATTAGACTTTATCTCAATATTTACTTTTGGTAACATTGCAAGTTACTGAATAAAACCTTGTTTTTATTTTGGTCCCAGGATCGTCCGTCCATTGCCAGAGATGATATCTCTATCAAAGTTGCAAAAAATTCAAAAATTAAATTGGATGGATCGGTAAGTTAACACTCGCAGTTAGCACATAAAAAAATATCGACTTGATTACGTAGTTCACATACGCGGCGCGAACGAGCTTGGCGCTGTAGGTATCTGCCAGGTAACGAGGAATCTTCTTGGCTAACTAATTTTTTATTGAAAATTAATACGATTTCAAAAGTAGAAATACCGTTCACTTTGGGGGAATTAATGACAAATTATTAAATATAGAGTTGACTGTTATGAACTCTCGCTTCGTTTCTGGAGGCACTTAATTTATTTGAGATCAAACACGCTTTTTGACGGGTATTGATCGCCATCAAACTCTCATGGTACTCATTCCGTCAACAAAAGAGATACACTAGTAGTTTGTCCTCAGTAGTTCCAGTATACAGGGTGTCTGATTTTGCTGGGAAAGGGTTTTTATTTCAAAAACTATTATGGAGTAGGGAGCTACCTAATTTTTAATTTCGGAAAAATTTAAAAAGATGTTATTATAGCTTTTGAAACTAACACCATAACTGTAGTGTTTCGTCTATGTAGACGACGTTTATAGGTCTTTTAACTAATTAATATATAATCCGTATGTTTCTGGTGTCTTTGTAATGAAAGGAATTTGTGTAATCATTTTAGTGGTATAATATTGTTGAGCTCTTCCGTAAAAGACGCGTTGGAAGTTAGCTTCCCTTTAAAGCAGCTCGCGCTATTTCTCGAGCGTCTGCTAAAAAAGACAACATGCCAACCTCGTTAAGCACGCGGGTTTTGAACAAGACATACAAAATGTCGATACTGTTATTAGAATTGATTCAACTTAATTTCATTATTAGCTGATTGGTGGGATGAATACTCACACCGGAATGAATACTCACACCGGAATGAATACTCACACCGGAATGAATACTCACACCGGAATGAAAACGCCCACCGGGATGAACACGCCCACCGGGATGAAAAAGTCTACAGGTATGAATACAACTTGTATAGGCCTTTATTAAAAGGTGGGAAAAAATGTCGACCCTCGCAGCAATATTTGAATTTATATGAAAACGAATTTCCTGTCTCGCGTAGTTTCGTGTTTTCGGTTTAAAATCGTCTGCGTTTCAGACTTCGTGTAATGAAATAGCAGTTTCTTATTGGTCTTTCACATAAATTCAAATTTTGCTGGGAGGGTCGACATTTTTACCCACCTTTTAATAAAGGCCTATATTTCTCGCCTCAAAGGGATATATTTTAAATTTCTTAACTAAAGCCCGTACCTTAAAATCATACATCATACATTGTTAAAAATAAAGGTTTATAAAATGACCAAAATTGGACTTTAATTTATTTCAAACCGTTTGGTAACTAAAAACGGTCTAATCAATTATTTTAGACCCAATTTACTCTTTCGTGTCGAATACAATACCTTTTGGAGTATTGAAAGGGAACGAGCCCTAAGAATAAACCTTTTCCAGTCCTGGTGGTAAAGGTATAAAAATGTTATGTTCTAACATTTAGTCCTTTTGAATACCCATTTAATTCCCTTAAACGAAGAAAAAAATTATATCGATCAATTTCGAGACTAGTATTTGAGTACTACGTTATTTATTTTTTTTAATATTTTCTTTAAAATAACATAATGCGAAGAAATTCCAATCACCAGGAATATTTAACTAAGGTTAAGTCTTTAAAAATTTGATAACAGATTTTAAATATAGGCGATATTGATTAAGGCGTCAAAATATAACAACCCAAATATCGGCATCTAAGAGTTCTTGCTGTGTGTATATCAAAAACTGAAAGTATTAAATGATACTTTATGTGATCAACTCCCTTCGTTCAACGACTTCAGGGACGCTCATTCGGCTATTTCCCCCGAACGAAAACCAGCCTATTCTGGCCATGTTAATGGTTAATATATTGAGTCGTATTTGATAATAAAAAATAATTAAATGAGGGCCTATAAAGGACTAAAAATAAAGTTGAAAAGGATTAACTTCTTAGTGTATATGTAGTAAAATGGATAAAAGAGTGTTTAACAAATACTTAAACACTCCACAAAAGGACTGAATTTGTGGAGCAGGTTTAAATTTGTTTTATGATAAAACCCTGAATGGTCTTAAATATTGGAAAACGTTTTAACCACTTTAGAGGGATAAAATAAAACCTTTATTTTTAACAGTGTAAATAACCGTTTTTGGCGAAGAATACCCTTTTAAAAACCCAAACGATAATGGGAGATCGAGACCTAAAATTTACAAGAAAATAACGTCAATAAAAAGGGCAACCTCGACCTTGAAAACGTCGATACGACCTTCAGAATTGGAAAATTGGGCATCCCTGGCTTAGAGCTGGAATTGTTAAATATGCTAATAAAATATTTAAAAAAATGAAACCGTGATATTGATCTTTATTTTCTGACATTATCACCCTTGGCGAAAGCCACATGTTTACAAATTATGAAATTGCGACGCTCATATTTGTTTTAAGGGAATCCACGTCTTTTTATAGACATAGAATGGCCGCAATATACAACAGGGGTGCCCAAATTTCCAATTTTGAAGGTCGAGATCACCATTTTCAAGGTGTACAGGTCGATCCACTCAGTATAGGCAGGGAACACTGGATTGGTTGATATTTGAGCATGCGCAGAGACCGTATTTTGCCGGTCGCCGAGAGACAAATATACCGGATGTTTTTAAAGGTTATGCAAAATTTTAAGGAGTTGTAGGGGGTGAGTTGAAAGGTATGCCGGTTTTTGTTTTCCCATTTTCCTACGATGAGTAAAAAGAGCGCCAGAGAGCTTCAATGCGAGGGGCTGATCACTCCGCGTAATCAGTGTACAGAGCCGTACCTTTGACTGTACTAATGGGATTACGCGTAATTTTTGAAGTCCCTGCCTTTGGCAGTGGTAATCTAAGCGTAATCCGGTGTACAGACTTTCTAAGAGTGGTTAGCCCCTCGCTTCAATGTGTCGCCTACTAGCCCCTGGAAGTGGGCCGCAACAAGCGAAAAACCAAACCGCAGGGACTTTAAATACTGTTTAAGTTTACTTTTTACGTTGGTTACCTCGATTTGTTTACAAAGTCCCTTTTTACCTATCACACGAACCCAAACCTTCATGCGGCTTGGTTTTGCTTGCATTGCCCACCAGCGCTCCTACCGTGTGAATCGCGAAACGTTTTCACCCCAAATACAAAGAGCGTGAGTTGACCAGCTAAAGTAACGAGGCCAAACGATGTTCCCTTATTACATCTTGGAGAATAATTACTGGACTCGAAACTCAAGCAAAATCCACGGTTCCACAATTAGCATCGCCCGTCTGCGCTCCTACCGAGAGAACCGCGAAATATTTATATCCAAATACAAAACACCTGCGAAAAATGTCAGATGACCTGCATTCTGTCGTTTGCTCCGCTGTTTTTAATAGAAGGCTTTTCTTGGAATTTCAGTAGGCTTAGATTATTCAGTAAGAATTGTATTGGAATAAAATTGAAAGGGTAATGAGTTAATTAATTTAAATGGGCAGTTCGCTTTAATGTTTTTGCATATATAGTATGCGTGCCTATATAGTATGCGTGCCTATATAGTATGGGTGCCTATATAGTATGGGTGCCTTGGTGCCTATATAGTATGGGTGCCTTAGTGCCTATATAGTATGCGTGCCTATATAGTATGCGTGCCTATATAGTAAGAACGCTAGGCCTAACGTCGTCCGCTAATATTGGGCACGTGTTTAGTATTTCGATATAAATATTTAAAATACTTGACACTACGCGCTACCGTAAAAGCAGCAAGTGCGCCATTGGTTTATGGGTGTTGTAATTATCAGTCCAAGATTACATGTACATCGCGCGCCAGTTAATTATTTTGGTGGAAATGTTTCCAATGTCGCGGAAGGTGGCGTTAGAATCCAGTAGTGTATTGGTCCAAGGCTCTGTATTTGATTATATGATTTAAAAAGGAAGGAGCTGACTCTGAATACGATCCCAAATTGTTAGATGCCGTTGATTACTTTTTAGAAGAGTTGGTTTAAATTTAATTTTTTCTTTGTTACAGGCGGTGCCCCAAAATAGGAACGCACTGAAGAAGTGAGATTTTTAATCGAACTATTTTCCATTGTGTCTGTCTTCTGGTGTACCAGAACATTTAGAGCAGTTGAAACACTAAAAAACGTTGGTGCTTTTAGCAAAAGACTCCAACCAAAACGTTTCGAATTGAGAATATCAGAGATTTCATTAACAAAGATTTCAAAACTTAAATACCAAAATATTATAGACGTATTGAAAATAATATTTCAAATAATACAATATTTTAATTTAATCAAAACTAGACAAATCACACTCAACACTATCTTTTTAAAATGGCGGGAATTTGTTCTGGGACGCATTCCGCAATCTTGTCACCTTCAAATACAATCTAGTATTTGACATTTATGTTTGTTTCTTGTAGGCAACTAGTTCAGGTTACGAACACCTTGATTAGAGTTGAAGAGAGAGTAAGTAATTTTAATGGATTCAAGTCTTACCGAGGCCCGGAATAGCTCTGTTATCCGACCACTCGTTTAGGGCAGTCAATTATCCTATTCATTGGCTGGAAACGTTTCACCGGGTTTCGCCAATGCACTGCTCTGATTCGGGACAGTTGCCATACCTAATCATTTTCCCGTTTAGTTTCGGCTTTGGACGGTAGGTAGTGCCATGGTAAAGGCTGAATTGAGAATACAAATTTAGCTTCGCAGGAAGCGGAATTTGAATACTCCTGTTTTGATGATCTCCTGTTCGTACTACATAGCTTATATTTATAGATATTCGCCCTTGTCCGTCACTGATCATGGCATACGACAAAAAATATTACTTTGATATTAATTTACTTACTTTAATTTTATTTTTTTACAGATTGGAGAATTGCCACATCCCTGCTTTCATTTTTTGCTTGTTAACATATTTATTTCTTGTCGCTTTAATATTATTTGTAAATCTAAAGTTTGAACAAATAATTAAAATGTGACAAAAATTGTTGTTTGTTATTTAAATATTAGCTACGCCTTAAGTATTAGTTAAACAACGCACCTGTGGACTCCTTTTGAACAAAATCTGGTCACTGTTAAACTCTTTAGCGCCATGTAAGTGGGAATGAAGGTGTATGATAGCTAGGAGCAACAAACGCCTAGAACCAAATAACTTTATCTGACCGTTGTATTTTGGAATTAAAGGCTAGACAAAAAGCTCCCTAAAATGGTGTATGATATTTCACATTTCTGTCACTAGGTTTAATCAGGAGCAAAAAACACAGCACCCCACACATGGAGAATGCAACACTTTAGGGCCTGCTGCCGTCGGAAGGGGAAAATTCAGAAATTGTCTTCCCCCTTTCCGTAAAACACTCAGCGTAAAGGTTCGTCCAATGAAATTTGTATACAACACTGCCTTAGCGTGTTTAAAGGCTAGCTGCGTTGTCCTTGCGTTTGTTGCTCCTAGCTGGTAGCTTCTAAAAAAAAAGCCATGTTGGGATGGAAATAAAAGAAAAGTATAACGACAGTGCCGCCCAGAAAAACGATCAATGTCGACGAGAGAAGTGAAGTGATAGAAAGTGTATAAAAGGCTTTTATACACTTTCTATCATTTCTCTTCTCTAAAAGCGACTATAGCTTTTATTAAAAGCTAGTCGCCGCTCGTATTGATATTGAGGTGGTTCCATTGTGGTACCCCAGCCATCTGGGGCGATTATAACATTAGACGAAGTAGAAGCGGTACATTTCTAGGGGCGCTTCGCATTTGATTATCATCTAAGTAAAGTGTTAAAAATCATCTTTTTCTCCCAAACTGCGGAAGACGTACACCGCATATCCATAATTCCAGGCTAGATGTTAACAAGTGGGTCACGCCCATTCCAGGCTTGAGTTAAATTTAATTTTAGAAATTGAAACATGGATTCTATAACTGTAAGACTCCCAAGAAAAATAATTTATCGTGGACATCAGAGACCAGACCTTTCAGGGAAAGCTGAAGGACTAAAAATCAAAGAAAGAAAAACAGAGATGCTTCTGAAACTACTTTCTTTAGTGAGCATTGAAAAAGACATATTTCTCCACTAAAAGCCCTCAAAAGGAACAATTTTTTTTTAAATAAAAGGTAACTAAGCTTATTAATACTATATTTCTTTCGAACTTAAATGATTTGATATGGTGCTCAAAAGGACCAGGTTCCGGTACATTTTTTAAAATTATTAGTCTAGAAAAAAGTCCTATCTCAGAAACGGAGTGGACAATTCGATTCGTCGGAATCTTGGAATGTTTTTGCGTTTTTAACTTACGCGTGGCAAGGTGGTCAAACCATGGACGAATTACCGAAGGACTTTTCTCGGGCCGCTTTCATTTCCCGCTTACGTTCCGTAGCAACTAGGGATGGGGTTAATTCGCGATCCCTCAGAAGGGCGCGCGGGCTTCGACTTCAGGGGCAAATAAAACGTCACGTGATCACTGAATCTCCACGTGTATTAAAACAAACCATCGTGCGTTTTTTTAAAGGTCTATTGGCGATTTAACAAGCGGTAGGTAATTAAAAAAACACTTAATCCCTTTATTAAACCCGAAAATAAAATGTTTGAATATTTCTCGAGAGAGCAGACAGTATTTTATTTATAAAAGTTCCGAAATTCGCCAATAGAGGGCAACAGTGTTTCGCTAGTGATAACTTGTCTTGACCCGAAAACGTGTCTCACCCCAGTGAGATATATCAGCCTCGACATAGAAGTCAAACTTTGGAGATAGCGTGGTAGAAGGCAGCCCGAGAAGTGTCCTTCAGTCCATGCTAGGAGTGAATTCGCGAAAAGCGGGACTATATTGAAGTTTCTCTTCACTATCTCGCCTCATTTGTTAATAGCTAAATGTTTTAGAATAATATTGTAACAACTATTAAAACTAGAGAGTCTAATGGCGTTGATAGTTACCAACTTGGGCTCTCATTTCCCCTGATTTCTTTGATTTTTCGGTAAAATTATCATTTTCCCTGACTTTTTTGCTCTAAATCAATTTCCCTGATATTTCCAGGTTTTCACTGATTTCCATGTTTGTATGAACCCTGTTTGTATGTGGAAAATGCTTTTCACCCCCTCCCTCTTTTTGAACTCGAGTTTTCTGTATTTTCCCCGTCTAAAGCGAAGCACTTACAAACGTGATGAATTTTCACACGTTGTATACGACAACGTAACTAGAACCCAAAAAATGACCTGACACTAACTTAAAGGAATAAATTAAAATTGAAGGAATAACCTTTTTTACGTTTCAGATATTTACATTTCTAAATTTTGCAGCTGCAAATCTCTCAGTAATTACAGAAAAATCTATATCTTTGACAAAATCATTTTCAATACAAATCAGGCTCAATGCATTAAGACGTTCTTGATTCATTGTAGTTCTTTTCTCATTTTTTATGTGACCCAGTTTTGAAAATTATCATAATCATTCACCTTCGCAGACAGAGCATGTTAATGAAATATATATTCTCATTGCAATCGACACATTGGGAAAACTTTTATATATTAATACTCCTTTCATGATATCTACATTTTTTGAATTTCTTTCAAGTTCAGTTAGTTCTTCGAGGTTTTGAACATCTCCCTTAACTTGTTCGTGGAAATGAATGATTTCGTTCTCAAAATCTTCACCGATGTCTTTTTGATATTTTTCAATGAAACTGCGGGATAAGTTTCTCTTACTAGCTAAGTCTTCGTTAAAGAAGTCATATATAAAAGAAAATGTTTGGTGCACACTGTTGTAGACAATAGCACGTTTGTCTAAATCTGTAATGAGGCTGTCACACGTAACTAAAAAAGTTTGAGTTTTAAACTTTTGGGGTAAAGTCGTGTTCCAAATTTGATGTTTCGTCACACCGTTTTTTTCGTTTGTGTTTGCGTTTCACCTCAGCGCGATATAGCGGCTGATTTACCTCTTCATTTGAATCTATCCGAGTGGTCATGAACAAACTTTTGGCCGCTTCCTCAAAGCGGATAAAATCATTGCGAACCATACGAAGGAACTCTGCTAGAGATTTTAGATGGTCCACAACGACCTTCAGTTTGCAATAACTGGCTTACATTATTCATACGTTCTAAAATATAATTCCAAAATGTGCACATGAAAACCGTTTCAAATTCTAAAAGTTTCGATAAGATATTTTTGCTTCATTTCGAGTGTCACTTTGTTGTTCAACATCGTTTCGTAAAAGTTTCAGGGTATCGATTACTCCAACATAATTAAATTTAAGTCCGTTAGTAGCATCATGTCTAGCAGACCACCTTGTTTCTGAGAGTGATTTGACTAAAATTATTTTATTATTATTTTTTGGTTTTAATGTTTCTACGAGAAGGTTCCATCTGTGGGTAGATCCCGATAGAAAACTGTACACCTTTTGAACAATTCCGAAAAACGATACAGCGTCTGGGCAAACACTGGTAGCAGTTTGGCCTACGAGATTAAGAGAGTGAGCGCTGCAGGGCACATATTCGGTCAAATGATTGTACTCTTTGATTTGGTTTTGTACTCCATTATATCTAAGGAACATATTAGGTGCGTTGAATAGAAATTAAAACAACAAAGAGTTAAAAGTGCACAAGAAATTTTTATTAAAACATAATAAAATTTTATTTAAACCCGACTAGTTTTGGCTACGTTATTGTGCCGTCCCTGATGACGGCACAATAACGTAGCCGAAACTAATAATGTCCAGACCACACTCAAATTTTCAGATAAATAACTTAAAACGGTATCTGATAAGTCTTTCCCTTTGTGTGATGATATGGGAATGAATTTCAGGAACCTCTCTACAACCACTAAAGATTCTGGATGTACGTATTGTATAATGAAAGTGAGTTGATCAACATGTTGTAAATCTGGAGTTGAGTCGACAATAATTCCAAATTATTTGGCTTCTAAAATTAGCTGAAAAATGTGATCTCCTATTAATTGAATTAATTCCTCCCAAATAGTTGATGATAAGTATGACTGTGTACCACGACCACAATTACCATATTTTTTAATGTGGTTTGCCAAAAAACAATCGTATTTTGACAACAGCTCCAAAATTCAGAGATCATTTCCATTTTCAACTGAACCAAAGAGTTCATTATCTCCCCGAAGCGCGACTCCTCGTTCAGCAAGTAACAAAATAGCATCTATAACTTGGGCCTAAGGTGATGCCTTGGGTATTAGCCTAGCTTAAACGTGTTGCCAATATTGAAATTCCCGTTCATAGTTTATAGATAATGCATTTTCCAAACAGCCTTTTCGAGATCGATCTGACCAATTTTTAATTGATTTACAGTGGTCTGTGCTACTTTCGTGACTTGATATCCTAGCGGAAGCGTTCTTCCAATCGTTAAATCCACTATGAAATTGATCGAAATTGGAAGAAAACAATTTGCAAACGACATAATATACCATTTTGTTTTTCGGTGAGAAAATTAACCAAAACCGATCTACCTCTTCTCCATTTTGTAGATTTCTCTTAAACATTGATTTTAGAAATAAATCGTTGTTTTCCGCTTATTGGTTGCGATGTGGATTTAACGAAATCCGCGGAATCGAAATTTAAATTTTGGGAAATACTTTTTTTGTGTAGTAAATAACTTAATAGATTTTCACTTACTTTCCAATCAGCTGGGTCAGGGGCGTAGGAACCGGGGGACGCGGGGGGAGGCAATGCCCTTCCCTAGAATTTGGGAGGGGCAACTAATGTTATTGCTCCCTCCAACTTTTTGGTCAGTTGAAATATTCAAAAGGCTCAAATTCTCATTTTAAAAGCATATAAAGCTGAAGATCCTCAACTGTGTTTAAATTTGAGTCTTTTATCGCCAATTTACATAGTAGTAAAAAGTACACATGCATTCGGAGAAGCAACACTCCATTAAAAATTCCAAACCATTCTCCAGACCCCTTTTCGTTTCTCTTTGCCTCCTCCAACTTCTAGAACGTTCCTACCCGTGTGATAAATAAGGCACTATCACAGGCCAATCGCCAGTTTAAAAATTAGCTGGGCCAGTTTAAAAATTAAATGCTTGGGGTGATAGTGGCCCTGGTGACCACTTAATTAATTCTAAGTTTTTTCCCTTCAAGATTTTAGTTCATTAAAAAAATACTATATTAATCCCTAAAATTGTTTGGTCTTTGCTTCTATGCTGTGTGCTTCGCGTTGTGTCAATTGTGTGTATGGAAGGGTGACTGGGTGTCGTGAATTTGCCTACTCTACACTCGACACACAGTATAGAAGAAGCGAATTTTGCAGTTAGCAAAAAGAAATATAAACAGTCCCTCTCTCAGTAGGCTTATTCGGGTCGGGTCTATAGCACATTTTGTCAAGAATACAGTTTGACCATAAATTATGAAAGCCTGATTTTGAAGGTTAAAAATGGTAAGTGGCCAGTGGCCAGTTTTTTAATTAAACTACCTAGGCTCTACTGGCCTCAGGTCCAGTTTAAAAAAAATCCTTATTTCTCACCTGGTTCCTACGCACCTGAGCTGGGTCGTCACCAAATACATCACTACAGACTGATTGTTCGATTGTTGTTTCATAAGTAGTACGTTGAACATCTTGTTCACCTTTTTTTAGTTTATTTTTTGCCCTGACCTTGTTCTTCAATCGTTTCTGTAGCCTCTGCCACTGGACCATTATTATCCACTGCAAGAGAAAATAGGGGCACTGGTATAGTTTGAGTATGCAAACTTGTTGAAGACTGTAGAACTGTTGTCAATTCAAATACCAAAGATGTTAACGGCTTTACACCTTCTAAAGATGACGTTATCTTTTTGATTGCAATTTACGTTTAGCCGCACCACTTTGGTAGTTTCTCTTATACATTTAGAACAGTAAAACTCAAAACACAAAATTCATGAAAACCAGAAGTAGTATTCACGAAATAAATTAACAAAACTCGTTCCTCTAAGATCATGGGAGCTAGGAGCAACAAACACAAAACTCCACCCGTCAAAAGACGAATTTTTTTTGTACAGCACAAGTTAGCGCCTGCTGCCGTCGGAAGGGGAAATGTTTTAATCTGTTCTCCCCCCACCCCCGTAAAATGTTCAGCGTAAAGGTTCGTCCAATGAAATTTGTTCACAACCAATAGCTGAGTAGCGCCACCAGCGGTAGGCACAAGCAGGCACGTGCCTACGTTGAAAATGTTTGGGCCTACATAGGGGGCCTCCACTTTAAGAACTATAGGCCTACTTGGGACCTCCAATTTAAGAAAAGGTGCTTACTTTAGGCCTCCAATTTACGAAAAAGGTGCCTTCTTGGGGCCTAAAATTTATTGAAAAGATGACTAGTTGACTACCAGTTTTTACAATCACCGTGTCTGTCTGTCAGGCCTGCGAACGCGTTCGCATTTTCGGGGAAAAGGGTAATCAATGCAGTTTCTTGGCTCACTGCGTTCGCAGTTTCTCAAAGGGTTGGCAACACCACCGTGTGACGGTGAGCGTTAACGGTTTGATTTGCGGTTGGTTTTGGTTTGTCTGGTCTTTTTTCGTCAACGCTCACCGTCAGTTCAGAAGTTTGATTGGATATTTCGTTATTGTAATGTTTATGTGTTGGTTATGAATGTTGAGTTCGTGTTGTGATGGTTGTGTAGGTTACGAATGTTGAGTTCGTGTTGCGATGGTTGTGGGTGTAGAGTCTGTTGTGTTTGTATGGGCGTTTTCTCTCCAACTTCTTCTTAATGACTTCGGGACAGACCGAGTGCTGAGTGTTATGCAACCTATCAACGTCCAATGGCAGGGTTTCCACCAGTCGTACACGGTATTCGTCTTAGTATCAACTTGCGATTTATTGGGAATCGAACCCGGGTCTGCCTCGTGCAAGAGATGCACTCTAACCACTCAGCCACCAACGCTTGTTATGTTGCGGTGTTTTTCTAAAAAACAGCTTTGGCGAATGTCCTTTACAAAGTTATAACGTTAGGTACTATCATTTATTCTACATCATTTTAAATATTTATAAATTATATTAATCTTTTATTTAATTAAATATTTATAAATTATATTAATCTTATATATAATTAAATATTTATAAATTATATTAATCTTATATTTAATTAAATATTTATAAATTATATTAATCTTATATTTAATTAAATATTTATAGATTATATTAATCTTAAATTTAATTAAACATTTTTGTATTTTAATGAAAAATTTGATCGTGATCAAGAATTGAACTCGGGTCGCATTGTAACAATGCGGCTAGTTTACCGCCGAGCCATTGACTTCCTTTGGGTAAACATTAAAGTAAAGGAACAACTATGATAAGGGTGGTTTTTTTACTAAACGGATTAATACAATATCTGTAAATATTGTTTATTTAACTTTGTTTATTCTTTGGTACGGTTTTTTGTTTTGATTTAAATTTTTGTTAAATTCTTAACAAAATTTCGTTAAAACACAAAAAGTTGTTCATTGTTACCTTTTAATAACGCTTAGAAAAAGGATAATTATTCAAAACTCCCGCGGAAACTATATCAAAGTAATAATATAGCGCCACCGTGTGGAGAACTATCAATCAACCCGGGTAAAAAATATAATCTCTTCAATTTTTCTAACTTTAGTCAAATCTCGACGGGTCAAAAAAAAACGCAAAATAAACGTATATAAGGCCGTTGCCGTCTTTAGATTTAGTGTTTCTTTGTTCTTGGCTGTCAGAAGAACTACTACAGGACGGGGTCCTGGTGTCGGTCAAAAGTTATGAGATAACTTTGCGGTTTTAATTAGTATGTTCGGTCTTAGGTCAAGAAAAGAGTTAAATTGTGCTTCGCGTTTGGAACGTGAGTGAATGGACTTAAGTGTATGAACGGTGCGTGTTTAAGACTGAAAGTGTTAAAATAATTGTGAACTAACTCAAGTCAGCTGTAAGATAAAATTGATTGTTTTTGTTTTTTGAATTGGAATAACCTAATTATACCCTTGAAATTATCAACTCAACCTGTGAGGCTAATTAAGTAGATTGGAAGTAATTAGTAGCGAACAGCTCTCAGCTGTTAATTAAGACAGAGTTTATAGTTAGGTAGTTTGAATTTAGTTAAAATTACTCGGTATAATTTATGATATTTACTTAAGTGTAAGTGTGTTTTGGTTTATTTTTCAATCACGATGAACTAAGACAAATCTAGTCTTAGACACTTGACTACAAATTCTGTACAATTACCTAGAAGGGATATATATTGTTGGGTTATTGATGAAAGTTAAATCTAGAACGTTCCATAGACTGTTCTGAATAAAAATAAACATTTATAATTTTGCATAATTCTGGTTGCCATGTTATTTTCTAATCACTCGCCCACAACATTACAGTTCTGGCAATCCCGAATCAAATAAATAAAACGGCGACGGAAAATTATTCACGTAAATTTATCGCGCGGCCTTAGGGAATATTCTTTAAACAAAATTTCGATAATCTATCGTTTAATTAAAATCGGCCCGAATCCGTTAAAATAATAAACCAAAATGCGAACGGTCGTTATAATACCCTCTGTAGATATTTCTTTCATTTTAAATTTACTTTGTATTATATTCAACTGATAAACTTGTACTGTAAAAAGGGTTCAATTCAATTGTGCATTGTTATAGTATGTCTAACTCACTGTTGTAACTAATTAACTTATGGTATTCTGAATAAATTAAAATTGGTCGTTTCGCCTCAATTATTTTAATTATAATTAAAATTTTAAAGGATGTTAATGAATCAGGTGTTTTCTTTTCCGTAATTGCCGATGAGACTAGATATAATGCGGGAGTGGAACAGCTGAGTGTTTGCATTAGGTATACTAGAAAGTAAATTGGCGTAGTAGAGCGATTTGTAGCATACACAGGTTTGCATAAGTTCAACTCTGAAAGCATCAGCTTGGCTATAATTACCCTTTTGACGGAGAATGGACTGAAAATTGAAAATTGCGTTGCTCAGACTTATGATGGGGCCAGTGCAATGAGTTCAAATAGAGAAGGCAGTAGGTGGAAATTGTCCGTACGTCCATTGCTATGCCCATCGTTTAAATTTAGTTTTGGTTGAATGCTGCTCCAATATAGTCGCGGTTAGGGAATTACTCGGACTGCCTCAAGCGATCTATAATTTCCAAAGCAATTCAGTTATAAGGAGTGAATGTTTTGATAATTCTCAAAAAGAGCTGGGCTACGAAATAGTTCTTAAAATGCCGCAAAGCTGCGACACTAGGTGGTGGAGCAAAAAAAGGTTTTCATTACTTCAGAAGTAGATTTGATTCTGTTCTAGTAGCATTGTAGAACTTGGTAGAAGATGATAAGCCCGAAAAAGCTGCCGAGTGTCGAGGGTATATATTGCAATTACAAAACTTCACTAACTTGATTTTGATTACGGCTTTAGATGAAATATTAGGTCGTTCTAACTGAAGCTATCGCTATTTGAAAAGCTACCATAACTAACTTAGAGGAAGTAAGGAACCCCGAAAAATTCGACTTAATTTCGGATGAAGCTTCTAAGCTAGCAGAATACGTTTTTACCACGATTCCCGATCGCAACACTACACCTATAGCTTTAAGTAAACGAAAAATAATCCCTAATCCTTCAACTTAGGATGGTATTTTATATATCTAACGATAGGAAATCACATGGTCTCAATAGCTTTGTATTGGTTTGCCCACCCGCGTATCCTGAGGGTGGGCGGTGCCCACCCTTTAACATAGGATGGTAAATTATACATCAAACAATAGGTAATCACATGGGCTCAAGAGCTTTTATATTAGTTTGCCCACCCGGTCTCCTGATGGTGGATGGCATCCACTCTTTAACTTAGGATGGCGATTTATATATCAAACGATAAGAAATCACGTAGCCTCAACAGCTTTCGTATTAGTTTGCCTACCTGTGTCTACTAAGGGTGTATGGGTTGGCCCACCCGAATACACAGATGTGGAACTAATATTACGGCCTGGGCCGAGGGCCGACGTATTTTATTTTTATAGTAATAATTTTATCCCAGTTTAGGTGAGATATATGTAACGGCCACGCAAACGGGGGGATACGTGGGAACAGGGGTGGAGACACCCGTGGCGGAAGTATTCCGACCACCCGTTGCGGGATTGGTGGTCGTCCTCTGCCTCCCGGACGCCTGGAATTACAGGAGTGAGCCACTACTCCCGGCCTAGACCCAAGGTTGCGCTAGACTCATGTTTTAATTTTAAACTTTGGTGAAAACTAACTTAAAAGTTAGTAAAGACAAACACGTGACGAAATAATATTAAAGCGTATCTTCCGTTCTAAGAGCTATCAGCCAAGTCAATCTAGATTACTAGAAGTTTCAATTTTGTCGCCAGCCACTTGAATACCTTCGCTGAAAGTTAATTTAAATTATTCTCGTTGTTGACTTTTCTTTAAAAATCAAAAGTTATTGTTTCAATAATTTCGGTGGGTAATTTCTAGAAAAATATGGCAGCGCTGCAGTGGATTAAAAGTTTGCTTTTGTCTGTGACCTTCAGGTGTCCTTCTTCGACCAGCGTCAATCTGCCAGAACGAAAATTCTGAAAAGTAAATATTTGTATAACGTTGGGAACGCGACGCAGAAAAGGAAGTTTGGTCTAAGCTACAGAAAAACGAACTGTGGAGATACTGCTAGGGTTCTTATTTCTCTAAAATGACGTGAGAGACAAAAATGAAATTAACGTTAATTATACACCTTTAAATGCTTTATCGTTTAAAATTAATTTTATTCTGGGAGCTCCGTAATTGAGCGAAATATCAATGATGTAAACTTACCCTAAAACGCACCGTTTTCGGAATTATGACCGGCATATTGTAGAATTCTATTGGAGTTTTATAATAATTGACGCGGGAGAGATTAATGAAATTAACGTAATTTGTACACCTTTAAATGTTTTATCGTTTAAAATTAATTTTATTCTGGGAGCTCCATAATTGAGCGAAATATCATTGACGTAAACTTACCCTAAAACGCGCCGTTTTCAGAAACATGACCGGCATAGGGTAGTATTTTATTTGAATTTTATAATAATTGACGCGGGAGATATTAATGAAATTAACTTTATTTGTACACATTTAAATGTTTTATCGTTTAAAATTAATTTTATTCTGGGAGCTACATAATTGAGCGAAATATCAATTACATTTTCTATTTTAATTTTATAATAATTATTTTCCTACTTTTGTTTTATGGATCAGGGTTTTAACGGGGGATTTAAGTAGACACTTTCAGACAGAGGTTCCGTCGTCATCCTCGAAATGATTTTTTAAAAGGGCAAGTTAATTACATTGATGTGTTACAACAAGCTAGTAATCGAGTGCTTTCTACCACCTAACCCAAAGGTGGAAACTGTTCAGATTACTTGTGCAGGTCTGCAGATAACTGCAAATCGGATCTCGTTCGAAGAACATTTTTCCAGGTTGGACAGGTCGAAAGAATCGCAGATACAGGTTGGGTAGATCATATTTATCCGTAAGATCCACTTTACCGTAACATATAAGTTTTTACAGTGTGTAATAGAACTGAGAAAACAAGTAAGCATACTATGCTGTGACGGACTGGTGTCTGTCCTCGCAAAATTAACAGTGCGAATAATGAAAATGTGTAGCTTTTCGGATTGCATTTTCCTTCAATCTCTAAACTCTAACTCCCCGCGGTGATGCGCCTCGACTGAATTTCGACAGCCATACGGCTACATTGCCATTTTGTTTTTGACACTCGTGTCTCCTCACTTGAGACCAGCGGTAATAATGAATTTTCTTCTTAAACAACAACACTGATCGCGCCGTCACCTAAACTGGGATAAAATTATTACTATAAAAATAAAATACGTCGGCCCTCGGCCCAGGCCGTAATATTAGTTCCACATCTGTGTATTCGGGTGGGCCAACCCATACACCCTTAGTAGACACAGGTAGGCAAACTAATACAAAAGCTGTTGAGACTACGTGATTTCTTATCGTTTGATATATAAATCGCCATCCTAAGTTAAAGAGTGGATGCCATCCACCATCAGGAAACCTGGGTGGGCAAACTAATATAAAAGCTGTTGAGCCCATGTGATTTCGTATTGTTTGATATATAATTTACCATCTTATGTTAAAGAGTGGCCACCACCCACCCTCGGCCTCAGGATACCCGGGTGGGCAAACCAATACAAAAGCTGTTGAGGCCATGTGATTTCCTATCGTTAGATAGACGGAAAGTATCAAAGGTGAAATAGGTAAGCAAAACACTATGAACATAATTCTTTTAAATTATTGAAATTAGTGGAAATATGATTTAAAGAAATTCTTAAACTGTGATTCAAATGTGTTTATTTTAGGAAATTTATATCAAACATTTGGGTAGTTTAGGCACCAAAAGTCATGTTAATTAAAAATTCATAAAAAAATACCCATTAATGTAATTTTGCAGAACAGAAATTAATAGAATATGTCATTCTCGAATTTTATATTATCTTGGTGATTAAATTGGTATTTTCTTAGAGCAGATATTTATCATGGATTATTAACAACTGCACGAATCTTATTATTGCCAGAATGTATTTATGTACTAAGAATATGGCAAGACGAAGATTTTTTAACTAGTAGACACCGATGAATTTAGAGGCTCCCCTCTACGCTATAAATTTCAATCGATAATTTCATGTTTTTTTCTTTTAACTAAACTCTCCGGTTTGAAAGAGTTCAACGCGTTTCTTATTTCCAAATTATGAGAAGCTAAAATTAAATTAATTTTTTCACTTGTCCCCCAGTTTAACCAACATTTAGATATCCAATATCCCCAATAGAGACTTGGCACTCCGTAGTTTGGCCATGGCCGCCATTGTGGTCATATTTTTCTCCCCACGATAAAAGCTATTGAAAACAAAATGTGACGTAGCACTGCCAAGTCCCTATTCCAATAATGCCTTATTTCAAATATTAAAGTCGTTTTACTCAATGAATGACACTCTGCGATATGAGCTCTTCCCAAATTCATCAACCACTAACATCGGATGTTCTTATAAATGATTCGATAAATCTCGATTAATGGATAATGTGGCTAGGCTGGAAAGTCTATCCTCTCGCATTGTTGTCCGTAGACGCATTTCAATTCTATTCAACGAACTTAAACTCCTTTCAGAAATAGTATTGGCCACGGGAATACACAGAACAACTTTATAGTACTTAACCAAGTCGGGAAAGCCACCTTCCATCGTCATTAGATAGTGATAACGGTCTGTTACGATTTTAAAATTTTCGATTTTCTTAAATTTCTGGCTATTTTAATTTGACCATTCAATGAATCTATGTCGAAATTAAAGCGAGTGTATATTTGGCAGTGGGCAAGGACGTCATTTTCTACGAGAAAGTCTTCCGAGTCGGGGTCAGACACAGTTATTCCTTTAATAGGCTATTATTTTCTAAAAATCGGTTTTTCATTTCTGATATAAATTTATCGATTATTTGGTAGTAGGTTGATCACAACTGTTCATTTAAGGTCTTTGCTTCAGTGTCTCGGTTTCCTGTTGTACACGTTACCACCCTATGCTTTAGTCTTTGATTAGGGATTTATTTTAAAGCTAAAGGTGCAGTGTTGCGATCGGGAACCGTGATAAAAACGGATTTTGCTAACTTTGAAGCTTCATCCCAAATTAAGTCGAATTTTTCGGGGTTCCTTACTTCCTCTAAGGTAGTTATGGTAGCTTTGCAAATAGCGATAGCTTCAGTTAGAACAACTCTCGAACTTTGTAAATATTCCGAGAAGGATTTGGTAAAACCTAATATTTCATCTAAAGCCGTAATCAAAATCAAGTTAGTGAAGTTTTGTAATTGCAATATGTACCCTCCACACTCGGCAGCTTCTTCGGGCTTACCATTTTCTACCAAGTTCTCCTATGCTAATAGAACAGAATCAAATCTACTTCTGAAGTAATGAAGACCTTTTTTTTGCTCCACCACCTAGAGTCAAAGCTTTGCGGCATTTTAAGAACTATTTCGTAGCCCAGCTCTTTTTGAGAATTATCAAAACATTCAATGCTATAATAACTGAATTGCTTTGGAAATTATAGATCGCTTGAACTAGTCCGAGTAATTCCCTAACCGCGACTATATTGGAGCAGCATTCAACCAAAACTAAATTTAAACGATGGGCATAGCAATGGACGTACGGACAATTTCCACCTCAAGCACGTATATAAGGGGGGGGGGGGTTTAGGGTGTTTAAACCCCCCCCCTTATTACTCGATTCCTTTCTTACGAAAGGAGCGCAACATTAAATGTATTAAAAAACTTCGTTTGATACACGTGCGGAAATGTTATTGTCACTCGTTCCGAGTCTAGCCAGTACTTTAAATATGCGTTATTGCTAACGAAAAATTTCGCGCTCTCTGCGCTCGCGATTTAATCTGGTTGTGTTATAACCCGTCCCCCCCCCCTTAGACTTTCTATATCTACGTGCTTGTTCCACCTACTGCCTTCTCTATTTGAACCCTCACCCCTTTTACGTGCCCACTCATTACATAATTATAGCCAAGCTGATGCTTTCAGAGTTGAACTTATGCAAATCTGTGTATGTTAAAAATCGCTCTACTACGCCAATTTCCTTTCTAGTATACCTAATGCAAACATTCAGCTGTTCTACTCCCGCACTATCTCTAGTCTCATCGGCAATTACGGAAAAGAAACCACCTGATTCATTAACCTCCTTTACCATCATTCGCCGAACAAAATTTCCACTAAGGTTAATCAGCACATTTTGGACAAGGCTATGTATGTATTTAGCATTATTTGGCATACTTTCGCACTTGGCTTTTAAGTCGGGACAATTTCTCATTAATAAATCTAAAATTTCTACGAAATTGCCCCTGTTCCCATTTTCATCGTCCGACCCCCGAAGAGCGAGATCTTGTTGGGCGCACAGTACTATTCTCTGCACGTGAGCAGCTACGGCATCTCTATTTCTAGCAACGTCTGTTTTATGATGCGGATCAACCTGACATACTATTGAGTCTCGAGATTTCGATTCCAAATAGTCTGACTATTTTTTATAAGACGGTTGGTGTAAAGATTTAGTCGAAGTAAAGTGTTCTTCAAACTTTTTGGCCATATTTTTACCTCTCCGAGGGTACTTTGTACCCTGGAGGGGTTATACAACCATGCACAGTGTCTGTGGGTGGGTGTGTGTGTCCTGCGAACGCGTACGCATTTTCGGGGCAAAGTGTAATCACTATGTACGCTTTGTGTTGAAATCACCGCGTTCGCAGTTGCTAGGGCTCTTTGCGTCCGCAGTTGCTAGGAATTAGGGAGCGAAGTCTAACGGATGGCAAAACCACCGTCTAACGGTGAGCGTTAACGGATTACAATGCGGTTGGGTTTGGTTTTGATGGTTTTACGCTCACCGTCGCGACAGTGTGGATGCAGTTTGATTGGATATTACGTTATTGTAATGTTTATGAGTAGGGTGTGAATGTTTAGTTTGTGTTATGACGGTTGTGGGTGATGAGTGTGTTATGTTAGTGTTGGTTGTGTTAGTGTTGGTTGTGTGTACGTGCATTTTCTCTCCAACTTTTTCTTGTTGACTTTTGGGACGGACCGAATGCTGAGTGTTTATCAACCTCTCAACTTCCAATGGCAGGATTTCCACCAATTGTTCACGGTATTCGTCTTAGTGTCGATTTGCGATTTATTGGCGCCGGCCGGGAATCGAACCCGGGTCTGCTGCGTGGACAGATTTACTCTAACACCTCAGCCACCGACGCTTGTTAAGCTTCGGTGTTTTTCAAAAACAGCTAAGCGATAGTCCTTTACGCTGTTATAAAGTTATTGACGTCAATTTTTTTCCTACAACATTTTACACTTTTGTACATTTTTACCTCTCCGAGGGGACTTTGTACCCTAGGAGGGGCTATACAACCACCGTGTCTGTCTGTCTGTGGGTCTGTGGGTCTGTCTGTCAGGCCTGCGAACGCGTTCGCATTTTCGGGGCAAAGGGTAATCGCTGCGTACGCAGTTTCTTAGAATTAGGGAAAAGGTTTTTTAAAAAGGGCCCGTTTTTTGTTGTCATTGGGTGTATTATTAATATTTTTAAGTTGCGTTAGTACCGGGCGGGATTCGAACCCGAGCCCTCCTGCACGTCAGGTGAGCATTCTACCACAGAACCACGGATACATTGTACACCTCACTGAAAATTAGAAACTCTTCCGAGGAGAGGTATATTTTGGCTTGCCAACTTGTTCCAGTCCGAAAACCCCTCAATAAATCCCGTATTTCTGCCACCTAAAAAATGCCGACAACAAAAACCATAAACTTTATCGTTTGCTACAGAATATTCGAGCATTCGGTATTTGTTGTACCAAGGAGAATTTAAGCTTCGGTTTTTACTACCCATTAGGGTTTTGGGAAAAGATGCGAGGTTAGGTTGAACGGGCAGACAATCCTTATCTAAACTAAAATCTAAAGCAATTAATCGTCTAACGTTTGAATTGTCTATCTTTGCACTCGAGGCTCTATTAGAGGATTCAACCAAAATTTCCGATAACTCAGAATTAAGAACTACCTCCTTAGCCGGACTGACATCGACATTGGGTAAAACGTCAATAACATTTTTTTTACTGAGTCTCCCCTGAATTCAGTTTATTTATTTTAGCTGACGGTTGAAGAAATCGTTCCATTGCGTCTTTCTGACTACTAACTATCCTCGCTTCTTTCTTACATTTTTGGCGTTTTTGGGCCCCCGACATAAACTTTCGGGAACTCATTCTGGTTTTAGTTTTTAAAGTAAAAACTCCAGATATAACGCCTTTGAAAAATGGTACCACTATAGTCTTAAAAAAACTAGTTTTAAGAATGGTACCGCCCTCGGCACCACCAATAGTTTGGTTAAAAATATCTAGCTACTAAAAGCTTGAAAAAAGCCAACTAAACTAGCCCGAAACGGTTTTATATAAAACAAGCGCAGTACGGCTTCTTTACACCTCTAGGAGGTAGAAGTCGGCTCTTACCAATAATATTAAAACAAAACAGACACCACTAATATAGTTTTGTTAAAAAATAACTAGGTACTAAATAAAAAGCTTGAAAAAAGCCAACTAACTATATTAACTAGCCCGAAATGTTTTTATTTAAAACAAGAGCAGTACGGCTTCTTTAAGCCTCTAGGAGGTAGAAGTCGGCACTTGCCAAAAATATTTAAACAAAAAGGACACTAAATTCACTGACTGAGCCAAATTGTTTTCATTACACTATCAATTGTTTTTTATCCGTGAAACGAGACACTTTAATAACAAGTGGCAAAAGTGCATGAATGTCCTTTTAGAAGTAAAATGCGTTTGAAGACAAAGCCATTTTAATTTTATTGACACGGTTCTAAATAAAATAAAAACATTTTGTCGTTACGAACGATTTTAATTATCAAAATAAATGATACAAATGTCATAAGATTTCTTAAAGAATGCTTTTAAGTTTGTCTAATTCGTTCTGTGGTTAATATGGCACGTCCAAGAACGCTTATTGGGTTATAAGTTCAAAGATTCAATCGTTCGTCTATTTGGTAAAACCAGTCGAAATATTATTTGTATCTCTCTCCAGGTTACATGCCAATCTTAAAAAAACAATGTTTAAACTTTGTGTCGATCTGATACCAGTCTTTTAGGAATCTACTGCTGGTTTGTCTTCAAACTCATTTTACTTCTAAAAGTACAATAATGAACTTTTGCCACTTGTTATTAAAGTTTCTCGTTTCACGGATAAAAAACAATTGATAGTTTAATGAAAACAATTTGGTTCAAGGAAGAAAATTGTGTGCCAGATTTAAGGCTGTGTCCGGTTTTTTTGGGGTAGTTTTTTGGGAGCCCATATCTCTGAAACGAAGCACTTTAGGACCCATTTTTATTAGACATTGTTTGCTCATAGAGACCCATAGAATGCATATAGAAAGATTCGGTACTCTTATCCGTAACACCCTGTATATAGCGATGTGAAACTAAAAATAAACGATTTTACAGGTTGGGTGGATCATTATTTTTAGGAAAATTGCGCTCGAAATTTCCAGTGGGGGCGCGCTGGTCAAGGCCCTCGGGGGTCGCCAAATCTTCAATTTGCCAAGGGCGCCAGAACACCTAGTTTCGGCTCTGCGGATAAGCCTTCATTCGAAGAAGAAGATGATTAAATATTTTTTAAAGTTCCTTAAAGGGCCACATCGGCGTTTGACTAGTGCCACGTGCTAGTTTCCAGAATAGGATTGGTCGTATCTGCTACCACGTGCTAAATTCGGGATGAAATTTTCAAACGCCAGTTTGGCCCTTTAAGAAATATGATAAATATAAAAGCTCTTTTGTTTGGGATAATTGAAACTCATAATAGTTAATAATCGATAGTGGCAATTTACTTTTCAAGGTAAAATAAAAGGGGAGGGAGTAACGTGGAAGTGGGGCAGAAAAGGGTGGTCATAACTAGTAATTGGTCACATTGACCAGAAGTTTTAAAAAGCTTATTTCCAACACTGATTTCTATGGTCGTGAATGTTGTCTGCTAAATATAAAAGTGTTTGACATTCGGTGTAAGCCTTGGCGTATGATAGAAAGTGGGTGTGTTTTTTAAATATTTTTTTCAATATATTTATACTTACTATTATTATTTTCGGTGGAATTTATATTAATGGAATATTCCATGATTAATGCCCTCTATGACGTAATTCTATTCAGTTAAACTATGGCAGATACTTTAGCCATCAAGCTTTCATCTGCGGATTTCAATGCCCATTCTTGTAAGTAAACTTAAATACCTACGTCCCCATAAGTACGCCTAGCATTTTTTACCTTAAGGTCAGTCTACAAGTAAGTTATCTCTTTAACTTTTCTGCAACCTTGTTACATTATCTTTTACCAGGCTGACCAATATAGTCATGTTTTCAAAGAGTAAAATTGATATTGAACTACATTATCACAAAGTATATATCACATGTTTACCTTTTTCAGTTGTAAGAAATTTAACGGAGTCAGCTTTATCAGTTGACGAATTAATTTTGGGTAAACAGAAAATACAGTCACTGTCCGATGAAACAAATGGGTGCCTTAAAAAGAATGTCTACAAAAATTACACTCAGTTTATTGAGACAGCAAAAGAAATATCATGTAAGGATCATCATAACTTTGAAGTGAAGGATTTTCACATTAAAGCTTCTTCAAGTAAATTTTTCACTTTTGTAGATTTGGAAAGTGAGATGTACCAACTTAGCCACATGCTGACGGAACAAAGAGCTGTTATCAATTCACTCCTAGAAATATCAATTACCGGAGTGAAAGGTAAAAATTACCTTTTTGATTGATCATTCCATGGAAAGCGTCAAGTCCTAATTTCTTTTGGGTTTTGTTAGCATCCAATTCAGTTGATAGACAAGTGGAGAAAAGTGATGATGATTCTAATAAAAACCTATCTTCACTTTTGGAAAAAGTTGAAGGATGTGCTGTGAGTGAAGGTTTTATTATGGCATTGGCCGTATTATTTCAGAATCTGGAGTTATAGCTTGGCAATATGAATTATTATATTTTTTAGAGCATTTTGGATGTCAGGGGACGTCATTTAGTGTATAGTTCAGAACTGATGGAAGTGATGTCTAATGACATTTCAAATTTGCAAAAAATCTACGCTGTTATGCTGAATGACAGTCTGATGCTGGCTATTCCATTGATTAATAGGAGGGGACCCGTTCAATATAAATTTCAAGATCTATACGAACTGGATAGCTTGGCGCTTGTCAATATTCCCGACGATAACCGTAATTTGTTTTACTGTTTGCTAAACTCAAGAACCAATTTGAAGGATTTTCTTCTCTTATAGAAATAAAGAATGCATTTAAAGTTTTAATGTTTCCTGATACCAGACTATTTTTGTGTGAATCATCACAAGTTAAGGTAAATTTTTTCCATTATTTGTGAGAGCTCGTGTTTTGTTGGAATTCGCATTTTGAGTCCTGAGGGAAATGCCTCGATTGAGACCCAAGTCCGGGAAAATTTGCAATAGAGCCATAAATTTATCTTTAAATTAATAAAGTGTATTTTCAACTTGGCAAATGGATGGATAATGAAACCTCCAATATGGGAAGAGGATGAGAACTCCAAAAAAAAAAGGACGGTAGCACCGTTTTGGGATTCTTAGTACATAAAACTACACGTTGAAAGAAACCCAAAATAACATTGTGGTTGTAAATTCTTAGTGTCAGTTTTATTTCGTAAAAGTTTTTCCTCATATCGTTCTGGTTTGGAGCGATTATTTTTTATAGCACAGCTCCCGTTTTTCAGAATAATTTGGATCTTTGAAAGGAAATACGTTTTGGTTTGTGGATAAGTCCATTTTGAGCACTGCTTATTGTCAATTGTTGGATAGCTCACTGTTGAATGAAAATTAGGGCTGTGCGAGTAGCGGTTTTAGGCAATCGAGTCGGGTACCGAGTATCTGAAATTTCTTTTTGTTGAGTATCAAGTCTGGTAGTATTTTGGTCGAGTTGGATAATTAAGTACTCTATTAAGCCAAAAAATTCCTTATTTAAGTAGTGGAGTAGTTACGAAAAACGATCTAGGTAATTTTATTTAATTATTGATAATGGTATACTTGATTATTCATAATTTTATTAAACTTGATGTATGATAATTCATTCGTAATCCCAGACGTACGAATTTGTCTGGCTATAGGGAAGACCTAGGTCTTTATCTTAAGGATGAGAAGCCAAGGCTCTCATCGGTGCTGGACTTCGATTTGGCTGTTGATCATGTGCAACATGCCATAATCGATTCCTACCACCGAAACTGTCCGGTGAAGTCTACCAACCAGCCAAGGCTAGTTCCTTGGTGGACAGCTGAGATTGGTGGACTTCGCAACAAAACAAGAAAGCTCTTTAATAGGGCAAAGAAAACAGGCGACTGGGTTTCCTATAAGAGTACCCTAACCGCCTATCACAAAGCTATTTGTGATGCCAAGAGGGCATCATGGAGAAGTTTTTGCAAGAATATATCTGATATTCCCAGCACTGCCAAACTAATGAAAATTATGGCACATGATAATACTAAACATCTCGACACCATTAGGTTGAAGGATGGAAGTTTTTCGACATCTGGCAAGGAAACTCTAACACATATGTTGGAGACGCACTTTCCAGACTCTAGGGTCACAGATAGTTGTGGCACTGATAGTCTCCCTTTTAGGATACAACGTACCAAAAGGGAAGACTGGGCTGTGGCAAAACAGGTTGTCACACACTCCAGGCTTATGTGGGTGATAAATTCCTTTAAGCCTTATAAGTCCCCAGGTCCGGATGGGATCTTTCCCATTTTGCTGCAGGAGGGCAGCGATACTCTCTGCCCACTGCTCTGCAGAATCTACAGGGCTTGTATTGCCTTAGGGCATATTCCAAGCTCCTGGAAGCTCTCTAGGGCCATTTTTATCCCCAAGCCCGGTAAGTCAAACTACCTTGAGGCTAAGGCATTTAGGACAATTAGTCTCACCTCTTTTCTCCTGAAAATTTTGGAGAAACTGGTAGACTGTTATATTAGGGAAGAGGTTATTTCCCAAACGCCTCTCTCTACTGCTCAGTATGCCTATCAAAAGGGCAAATCTAATTTTGGAGAAACTTTTAGACTGTTATATTAGGGAAGAGGTTATTTCCCAAACGCCTCTCTCTACTGCTCAGTATGCCTATCAAAAGGGCAAATCTAATTTTGGAGAAACTGGTAGACTGTTATATTAGGGTAGAGGTTATTTCCCAAACGCCTCTCTCTACTGCTCAGTATGCCTATCAAAAGGGCAAATCTAATTTTGGAGAAACTGGTAGACTGTTATATTAGGGAAGAGGTTATTTCCCAAACGCCTCTCTCTACTGCTCAGTATGCCTATCAAAAGGGCAAATCTACTGAGACCGCCTTGCATGGCATTAGCAATTGCCTTGAGAGAGCAATTGAGTTTAAAGAAATCGCTCTTGCCGTTTTTCTTGACATTGAGGGGGCCTTTGACAAGGTCTCAAGTGTAGTCTTGATGAAGGCTGCCAAGAGGTTTGGTATCAATGACACACTTTGTCTCTGGATCAAATCTATGCTGACGAACCGAAGGGTGACATCCCTCCTGCTTGGCGATTCCCTGATGGTCTCCACTAGCCGTGGGTGCCCACAGGGGGGGGGTTCTCTCCCCTGTTGTGGTGCCTCGTGGTGGATGAACTGCTGAGGAGGCTGAACAGAGGGGGGTGCCGCTGTTTTGGTTACGCCGACGATATTGCTATCATTGTCACAGGGAAATTCCCAACGACAGTTAAGGATGTTATGAGGAGAGCTCTTGCATCAGTAGAAAACTGGTGCAATGAAGTGAACCTCACTGTCAATCCCAGTAAGACGGTTCTGGTTCCTTTTACCCGTAAAAGGACTAGGGGAGCGTTTAGTGGTATTTCCTTGTTCGGTACCAACCTGGAGGAAAGCACTGAAGTGAAGTACTTAGGTGTTATCCTTGACAACAAAGTAACATGGAAACCACATCTTGACTATATTATCAAGAAGGGAAAAATGTTATTTTGGAGAATTAGAAGTACGGTCAGCAAGTCCTGGGGCTTGAGTCCTAGAGTTGTTCACTGGCTTTACACAATGATCATCAGACCCATACTGTCCTATGCAGCTGTGGTCTGGTCGCCAAGGGTTACTCTCAAAACGGTGCAGTCAGAACTGCGCACTCTTCAAAGGCTAGCTTGCATTGGCATAACAGGAGCTTTGAGAACAGCCCCAACTGCTTCTCTAGAAATTCTACTGAATATTCTTCCTCTACATTTGTTTATAGAGGAAGCTGCTACTTTTGGTGCCTATAGGCTAAACCAAAATGGGTGGTGGATGGCCAATAGTTGGGAAAAGAGCCACACTACGCTTATTAGGGATATTTCCAGTCGGTTACCTGTTCTCTCAATGGCTGCTAAACTTCGTTTTAATAAGCCTTTTGGCGTGTACTTCCCTAGCCGCACGGAATGGTCAAATGTTACCCTCGGTACCAGAGGGGAAGTTGTCTGGTTCACCGATGGGTCTAAAACCCATCTAGGTGTGGGCGCAGGGATGTACTGCCTAACGACCAAGTACGGCTTCTACGAAAGCCTTGGAATTTACGCAAGTGTCTATCAGGCAGAGATCTCTGCTATCTGCTTCTTTGTTGACTTTTGTCTTAAGAAGAACTATCGCGGGAAAGTTATCCAAATTTGTTCGGATAGCCAGGCTGCTTTAAAAGCTCTAAACCAGTCTAATGTTTCTTCTAGACTGGTTCTTAGCTGCTTGGATCTCCTTTCTAATCTCGGGACGCTTAATAAGGTTCAACTTTATTGGGTCCCTGGACATGAGGGGTATCATGGGAATGAAAAGGCTGACGTCTTGGCCAGGGAGGGTGCGATGGCTGGGTTCTGTGGACCAGAACCCGCTGTCCCTATCCCCCGTGGCTTGATACGCAGCCTGGTCTCCAAGTACATGACTACCCGTCAACTCGAGATGGATGGCCAAAGACAGGCTAAGGAGTTTATCCCTGGCCCCTCTAGGCAAAGGGCGAAAGAACTGCTTTCGTTCTCAAAATCTAATATAAGGTTGGTCACTGGCCTGCTTACAGGTCACTGCCAGCTCAACAGACATTTAAATCTTATTATTATCAGCGATGACCCACTATGTAGGGCCTGTAAGGCCGAGGAGGAAACTGCCTCTCACGTTCTTTGTAGCTGCGATTTTTATGCGGCTCAAAGGCTAGAGCATCTTGGGATGCATCAATTAGAAACTAACGACTTCTTTAATATGCCGGCCAAAAATATTTTAAGGTTTGTGTCGGAGATAGAACTTTTCTAAGTCATAGGTGCACAATGGACCTAGGGTCGAAGTGCATGGGTGGGCATTTATGCCTCCCCGCCCCTCTCAATAATAATAATAATAATAAATAATAATGATAATTCATAGATAAGTTGGCTGATTAACTGGCAAACCGCCATCCGAACTCAAGGAGAAGAAAAGCTAAATTGTTAAAGTTACGCTCAAAAGCAAAACTTAACACTAGTCAAACTAGGAATTTCAAATTCGCGTAGCCGCACTACGGAAAGATTGTCGAATGAATGGTTTTATTTGGTTTTTGTATAAAAATGAACCCGTTTACAACAGGGTGCTTCTGTTAGGGGGAGCTCAACCAGCATTTTGAAAATCAAATATTTATGGAAATTACAGAGATTAAGATATTAAAATATTAAATAGCTACAATAAAATTTACAAAATTATTTATCTTTTAATTTTCCTAGTTATCTCAAGGTCATGGGAAGGAGGGGGGGGGGTTAAACTTTTTATGGTTCAATCATTGTGACCCTAATGTGTAAGTGGCGGCCGCCCCGTTGGCCCATGCCTAGCTATGGCCATGACTCTGAGCATATTTTTATTTTATCCCATATCTTGCGTCCACTCGAATAATTTCAACACCTCGGTGAAGGACTCTGGTATTCTGTTTATGTACTAAAATTGAGAGTTGTGAGTCTAAGTTCATATATTGCATGGTTCGAGTGCTCATTTACTGCTATTTCTTTGTTTTTCTTTTGTCACAGATTAAATTTTTTTAAATTATTTTAGAAAGAATGGATAGAAGTATTTGAAAAACTGAAAAGAGAGAAAATAACACCAACCAACATTAGAAGAGAATCTTTCATTGATGCTAAAAATCCTTTTATAGAGGATAGAATATCTTTACGATGTAAGATTTGAATCGGAATTAGTCATTCATAATTCATCATTCATTGGGTTTCCATTAGCTTATAGTGTGGGAAGCAGTGAAGATTATAGAAATGATGTAGAAACTGATCAAGTACCAGAAATTTAC
Source organism: Leiobunum rupestre (assembly GCF_980474605.1). Lineage (NCBI taxonomy): Eukaryota > Metazoa > Arthropoda > Arachnida > Opiliones > Sclerosomatidae > Leiobunum > Leiobunum rupestre. The sequence continues at coordinate 48,753,575 of NC_143393.1, forward strand.
CAAGAGTTTCCAGAAGAACTTGATGTGCACATTGCCCAGAGAGATTTTGAGGGAGCGGTTGAACTAGTCATGAAAGCAAATGACCCAAAGATAGTTTTACCAAAAGAAATGAGAGCTCGTATAGATCATCGTATAAAAACCCTTGTTGATGTTTTAATGAAAGAGTTGAGAGTATCTCCTGACAAGTCTCTGCAAGGTGGTCCACGAGCAGCTAGGAGAGCAGTTCACCTTCTTATTCTACTTGAAAAATCTTCCCAGGTTAGTTACCAAACCTTTTATGTATGAAAGCTCTTATATTGTTATTTCCACACGTACAGGCTTGCAGTTTGTTTCTAAAGCACAGAAGTGCAATTCTGAAGCAGTCTATGAAACAACAAAAAGTAGAAGGAGCCACAACGCCTTATATTAATCGTCTTTGTACTGTATTTTTTAACAACATGACAGATACAGGCAGAGAGTTTAACAGGGCATTCAATAACAGCAATGCTTGTGCATCAGGTATATCAATTATTACTTAAAGGGGAAAGCATTCTTCAAGTCATGTCTGTAATCATGGAAACTCAGCACCTATGTAAAGAAGCCCATGCCAGCGGTGCATGTTTGCATTACCTATTTTAGATAGTTTTTGCTCTGTTAGTTGAGTATTTAGAATATTCATATTAAAATAAAAGGTTTTTTTTACAATTGGGACACAAAACATAACTTTTTTGGAGCATTTAAAGTATTTCGTAATTTGTGTTTTTATCTCAACTTTTAAAATAAAAATAAGCTGAAAATTTGGATAAGCTTTCCCCTTAAATTTCTTTAATTCTGACAACTTAATTTTAACATCATTCATAGCTTTTGTTACTTGGGCACAATCAGAGTTGTTGAGGTTTTTAAGAATATTTTCCCGACACGTGTTCACAATGCAAGTTGCCTTATCGACAGTCGCTGAGTGTGTAGATATGGTTCTTTCACGCTGCCAACAGGCAAGTGTTTCACTAGAATTTTTCACTACTTTCGTATTAAATTTCTTGAAATTTTTATTCCCCCAGTTGTGCGAAATTGGACTGGATTTAGTTTTTATATTGGATGAAGTTTTGTGGAGAGACATAGAAAATATCATAGTTGATTCCAAAAGCAAGCTGATTGAAGCAGTGAAGCTAAGAGCTGCTGAAGAGAAATGGAAACCACAAAATCTCCAAAATAAAGTTGGAATTAGCAAATTCCTGGAAGATATGATGGATGTGGGAATCACTAATACAATAAGCTACATTTATGGTAATGTGTTTTGAAGCTATCTAGGAGTAAGACTTAATGTTTTGACCTGAGCCATCGCGGATGGTTAGGGTCTATGTCACAAATATTTCCTGCCATGAGCAGGAGGATTACTTTTTTAATTGGAAGTGAAGAGTGCAACCCATTTCGTCCTCTTTCCTTTATGGTACTAAAGAAATTTTCAAGATTAAGCTAACATAGACGGTGGAATTTTTTACCATTTCTCCTCCTTGAAAACTGTACACTAGCTAGAGAAGAACCATGGATTGCTTGATATTTTATAAAGACAATTTTTTGCATGTCACTGAGAAACTAATAACTATACTGATAATTATATTTTGTAAATAGTCGACAAAATGTCCATTTATCTACAAATTTTACTAAAATGAAAAATGCAAATTATTAATTGAATTAATCATCATTGACAAAATGGTAGAAATTACCTCAATTATTGTTGTAGGCGTGAAGCAACCTTTTTTTTCTGGACCCTTATTTTCCAAAAACCTTTGGAGGCTGGAAATTCGTTAGAATTTATTTTATGCAGTGAATTTGGAATTTACATTTTACCTATAGCTATTTGATAACTTCCATTCGTTAACTTTTGGTTTAAAGTCAAGTACTCTAATGAAATTGAATACTGGAATATGAGTTTTTATACATTACTTCATTTTATAGATGAAACATACGTCTACTTAAGCCTGAACACAACCTTATTTTGTCGTTCATACATGGCTTTTGTTGATGATCTGTTAAAATTATATACGCCAACTAGCCACGATCTCATAACCACTGCTGTTGTTGAAAGTTTCTACACCCAACTGAGGCATATAGAAATTGCTTTAGGAAATGAACGATTTTCAGCAGAGGTGATATAATAAAAAATAATTTCATTATGCATGCATTTTTTAATGGAATGTTATTGTTCCTTCAGAAAAAGTTCATTCAAAAGAATGCAAAGTTTTTATTGGATGTACTTCTGCCCTTAGCAGAAAAGAATTACGAAAAGAAAGTTGGTGAACCGTGTAAAGGCTTCAAAGAATTACATTCAAAGCTGCCAGAACTAGGTGGTACTAATGCTACCACATCAGTAACTAAATATTCTTCATCCGCCTACTTGTAAAATGAAATAATATATTCGTATCTTAATTTATTGCAAATAGAAATATTTCCATTAAAAAAGGTGAAAATATGTTTTATGTACAAATATTAACTACATTAAGCACTGATTTAAATATTTCATTAAAACTTAATTATACATTAATATTGCACTAACATCAATGTATTTCAGCTAATTCTTCTTCGACTATTTGCCTATATTTAGCAAATCCACCTTCTATACTACTCACGGTAGCCGCTTTACAGAGCCAAAGTTCCTTACAAATCATTTCTATCAGAGTTTGGTCATGGGATACCAAAATAACCCCACCCTAAAATGAAACAAATTAATCATTGGAAATTTTCATTCATTGGTTCAATTTACCTTGAATTTATTTAAAGCATTTCCCAATGCTTCTACCGTTTCAACGTCTAAATGATTCGTAGGTTCATCAAGAACTAATATATGTGGGCTAAAGACCAAAATTTAAATAATTTATATATATTCTTTCCTGAAATTGCTTATTTCTACTTACTTGGTCATACACATAGCTGCAAATGCAACTCTGCTTTTTTGTCCTCCAGATAAGCTAACAACAGGTTGTAGAGCAAGATCACCAGACACACCAAAGCTTCCAAGTTGCCTTCTATACACCTCCATACTTTTACCTATTAATATTAAAAAATATCATTATTTGTTGCTGCCATTGTTTTTTTTGTGAAGTTAGTAGATGCCTATATTTCGACAACCAAATGTAAAATTATTTCTTTGTATCCTGTGGGCATGACTCATTAAATAAACTTGGGGAATATTTCTGAACCAATTACTACCCCCATTCTTCAAAACACTTAACACTACATGAAACTAAAATAATTTGCTTAGACAAGGTTTAAGATATACAGGTCATGCAGATACATTTTGGGACACAGGGCCAACTATATCATCATAGGCCCTTCCGACTCAGTTGCCAAATTTTTTTATATTCAGATAGACAAATTACAACAGCTTCCTGGCCTCTTTAAGGTTTTTGAAGTTGGGATAGGGAAAAAAAGAGGAACATATAGTAACCATCTTCAATAGTCACAGAGGTCATTTCACAATTATAATGATTCTTTTCCATATGCGTTTCAATTTAACAAGTTTAAAGCTATAGCTAAATTTTAGTTAAACAACCATTTTGTCAAGCATTAATTTCCAAAATTTAACAGTCAGGTTACTTAGAACGCACCACATGTTTCACGAGGAATTATGATCCAAGTCTACCAGATTTTGTTTCCCTGCAACAGGCAAGCGGGTGTTACACTCCACCTTTTTTTTTACTGCCTATTACTAGACTTTTCCAGGTTTTCTCGGACCAATTCTAGATATTATCCATTTTTCTTAAGCCAAAACTTAAATTTTCAAACAATATTTTAGCAAACCTTTCAATTGAAAAATCGAATTCCCTGACATTTCATCCAATTTTTACATTCGCTGTGCTGGCAAAGGGTGCCGATATGGGCCCCTATCGTTGCCAGCTAATGGAAACATTTTCACCGAGCCTATGGATTCCCCCCCCCAGGTTCTCAATATACAAATGGAAGTAGTTTTAGGACATAACTAAAATAGTGGGCTTTTCCCTTAAAAATTTGTTTAATAGTTTGACAAGGAAAATAGAAGGAACCAGTAATACATTTTGGGTCACCCAGATATAAAAAAAAAATTAAAAATTGAAACTAACCAGGAAACTTTGTTGCCATAAAATCCAGTGATGAACCATTTAAATCTAGCTGATCAATGTGATGTTGAGTGAAGTAGCCAACACACAGGTTTTTGTGTCCATGACGGACCCCAGCAGTTGCTTCCAATGCACCTATCAACAACTTCAGGAGTGTAGTTTTACCAGAACCGTTATCACCAACCTAAGAAAATACATAAGATTAGAGAAGAGCTTTTCACAGGAATAATGAGGTTATAGGTTCGATATTTAAAGACAATCAGAAGTCTGAAAAATGTGAAATTTTTCAATCATCTAAAAACCCTGAAAAATGTAAAATTTTTCACTTCTTTTATGATTTTTGATAAATTTAAATGTTGCCATCTAGTATACATTAAAGCATTAAAATCACACTTAGAAAAACTTCCATCTTTACGTTTGATTTCCTAATAAGTCTATTCAAGAAATTATAAATATTACCAAAAACACTTACAATGCAAATACGAGCATCCATATTTGCTGTTAAGTTGACATTATTCAAAATTGCAGTTCCTTTTTGATAAGCAAAGGAGACTTCATCTAACTGCAGTACGGGAGGAGACAGTGGTTCGGGATCAGGTAACCTTAACACAACAACTTGTTCTTTTTCAACAGGAACAAGTACAGGACTGAAAAAAAAATTACTTTTAATAACAGTAGCAAGTGCAGATTTCATTTAAACCAAAATATGTACAGTTTTTCCAGCATTTTAATCTTGCTTTGCACTAAGGAAGCTCTGTTAGCATTGTACCTAAAGCGATCTATAAATTCCTGCGAATATAAAAATGTTACAAATAAATAATTTTCAAAAATTACAAAAATCAAAACGTCAAATAGGATACCTGAACATGTGCTCTAAATTGAACTTGCGCTTCAAATTCTCTTTGTTGATTTTTCAATTTCTCACTCATAGTTTTGTAGAACTGCTCGTAATCACCTTTGTAATGTTCTAGTCTTTGCGAATGGAAATGGAGTATATCTGTGGGTACGCTTTCTAAGAATCTCCTGTCATGAGAAACTACCAGCAATGTTGTTGGCCAGTTCTAAAAATGAAAATTCAACTGTGAAAGCTGAAAAACTTTAATCAATGAAATGAGAACTACTTACTTGTAAATAGTTTTCTAGCCAAATTATAGCTTTCATATCCAACATGTTTGTCGGTTCTTTATAAATATAGGATTAAACACTTCAAAATATATAAACCATCATTACATTTTAGTAGAAACTTACCATCAAGTAACAAAAGATCTGGTCTGTAAAAAATATAATAATGTTACCGCTATCACCATGTTATGTAAAACTATGTCTACTCTAAAGGATTATTCACATGAGCCAACATTTCAGGCAAAATCGATTGGCCCACAAATGAAATATTATTCATTTAAAAAGTTAAATATGAAATTATGAGACTTAAATATTTAGGAACTAAGTTCTGGTCATAAGAACAGCAATTTTGCATTAGTTTCAATTAAAACGCATTAGCGAGCCCAACAAGTATTGAAAATTTAATTTCCATTTTAACCGAGCAGCTTGGTTTGACAACTGTGCTTGGCAACCAATTTTATGTAAAATATTTGCTTGTGAATAATGTGAATAGAGCTTTATACTTACTTCGAAAATAAAGCTCGTGCTAAAGCAATTCTCATTCGCCAACCGCCTGAAAATTCCCTGAAAACGAAGTCTTATAAAATAACTTGTTTGAAAATGATATGACTCTTGTATTGCTACGCAGCTAGTGAGCAAAACTACTTGAGGTGCTTAAGAACGAAAACATCAAAAGAGGATTGTCATATTGGAAAAAAGTCAAATGGAATTATTTGGATAAAAAATAAGCATGTGCGAATATTTATTTTGGGTTTTCGGGTCGAGTATCGGGTATTAAAAATTTTGCTTTTCAAGTATTGAGTCGAGTATCTAAATTTTATCGGGTTTTAGAGTATTTAGGCTTAGATTAAAAAAGGGGTTTCGAGTACTCGAGTAACCTCGGGTACTTGAGTAACTTCGAGTACTCGAATAATTATGCTTAGCTAAAAATTATGGTTCGAGTATTCAGTTCTAAATTTTATTAGGAAAACAACAAAGTTAACTTTCAAAACTGGTGAATTAACACGGAGTCATATTTAAAGCTTTTAAATATACTACACTACTGAGCCTAACTTTCCAAACTAAAATTAAACCACCTACAAAAGGTTCGTGACTAGTGATTAACAAGCTACCAAAAAGTAATGGGAGGTGAGGGAACTTTAAGTTATGGTTAGGCTTTTAATTTCAGTTTCATTTTGTACCTTTACTTGCTTTTAAAACAATATCCAATCAGGAAGAACCTAAGAATTTATTCTGACTCTTCGACCAATTAGAGGGTTTAAGGCCAAGCCAAAAAGATGTTCTTTTTTGGGAAAAAATCCATAAAACGTAAGGGGTTTTTTTTTTCGAATATCCCGCCGAAAACTCGCGGGTAGGGCCTTTGCAAAAATTGGCCTATCGGGTACCCGAAAATCTAAGCCTATGCTTTGACTTTAGACCCGAAACTTTTTCGGGTTTTTTTAATAACGATTTTCGGGTATCGACTCGATACTCGATCGAGTACTCGATTAAAATCGGGTACTCGCACATGCTTAATAAAAAATCATCGTTTTATGCTGAATGAACCCCAGTGTTTTTCAATTATCTTTGGGGAATCTTCTGACCTAGGCTTACCAATGAATTTTATTTAACAAATTGTAATTTGAACAAGAAATTAATATTAAACACTTTAATTTTATTATCACATTTTGCAATAGTTCATGTATGTTTCTGTACTGGGCCTGAATCGATATATCAGTAATTGGTGGTAATATGGTGATCTTATCCATAATTGATATGAAAAAACTACAAACTTTTGAACTTTGATCCAGTTACATGGCTCACATTCTGCCATCACCATCCCCCTGGGCTGTACGGTATTATCCGTTTAAAAATCGGTATAAGGAATTCACTAGCTGACTTAGTCCCTTACGTCTACCATTTCTATTTTGCACTGCCTCTACGATCCCCTCTTTTTAGAGAGATAAGAGCTTTGTACGGGCTATACTACGAGAGTCATACACTGCATTTATGATTTGAATAATTTTAAGCAGCAAGACTTACCTAGTAGCTTTTCTTTGCATGGCCGGTGAAAACCCCAGACCATTTAGAATAACAGAAGCTCTCGCTGGAGCGCTGTCCGCATCAATAGCTTGTAGTTCAATGTATATTTGGTTTAATTCTTGATTTAAACTAACGTCATCCAGTCCCGAAGATGCAAGAGTTGCTGTGATTTCTTTTTCTTTCTTGAGTAAATTGTGCCTAGCTTCGTCACATTCAAGTACACTCTCTAAAGCTGTGGTATCATCACCAATGACTTCTTGCTCAACATGAAGAATTGAGATATGTGATGGAATTTGAAGGTGCCCACTTTAAGAAAGATATATTTTTTAGTTATCTTAGTTGGGGCTGAAGATAAATCAAAATTACCCCGATATCATTCTTAAAAGCGTGGATTTTCCAATACCGTTACGTCCAACAACACCATATCTTCTACCAGCAGCTAACAAGACATCAGCACCTTGTAACAGCTGCCTGTAAACATACAATCAAGTAATGTTACCTTTGTTTTCACAAATTGAAAGGGCTTACTTATTGCCAAACGCAACGTCAAAATTATCAATCCTTATGTCTTTTCCCTTATTACTTCCTTTGCTTTCCATTTTGATTTCTTTTTTGCTCAAAGACTGACTAGCTGATGCTTCATTAGTGATTATTGGAACGATCCTGGATATTTGAAACATATAGTAGAATTATTGCACAATCAAACTGTACAGAACATTTCATAATCATACACTGGAGTTCTATCAATAACGTCTCTTTTCTCCTGCTTTTGCTTTAGCTTTGCTTCAGCTTTTTCAAGTTTCCTAGAATCTACAACCTAGAAAAATGAAAAGACTGGATTAAAATAGCTTTGAAAATAAGATTTTCTAAAGGGTCCACAGATTTGTTAATATGGTGATCACATCTACTTTAAATCTAGGGTAACAGATGTACAAATGCTTACTGTGTTAAATTCTCTCTGTTTCAGCCAAATGCTACTCATTTCGTCACTTCTCATGTCAATATTTTCAGCCAGTTGCCCAAGATATATCGGCGCATTTAATATCTTTTGTTCCTTTCCATTACAGTTATTTTCCCTGAACGTGTTAACGCGAAAAATTTAACAAAGGAAATAAATTAAGAAATTATTATAAGTGTTATACCTTTGTAGAGAGGCCAGTAACTTTTTGCAAACATCCATAACCACTGATTTGGAGTCATTGTCTCCGGCAATTTCATGAAGCATCTCTCCAACTGCTTCATAAACTTCATCGATGGAGTGGAATTCATCTTTGCTGCTTTCGAGTACTCCTAATAATAAAAATAAAGCCTTATTACCTAACAAACAGCATGTCTTTTAACACATCACTGCCCAATACATGAACAGTTGAACTGCGAAAAGGATAAGGCTTAACCATAACCGGCTGCATGGTTTCATTCAAGAGATTGGATTCACTTTCGATTAACTTGCAAGTACGAAAAATATAAATTTGGAGAAAGAAACAAGTGTTAAATTAAAAATATGTACCTTCAAGATATTGCAATAAATCAGGATCTAATGCAGGGAAAGCAGAAGTCAATATCGTAGCCGTGGTAGCCGACATTTTTTGTAATGTAATAGATGAATTATTCCATAGACTTCAAAATCTAATATTATGGCAGATTATGGACTGAAATTTTTCGAAGTGGCTATTTGGGCGAAAAATTTGTCCCAAATAGCACCAGTGAGTCGTAACCATAGATATAGGAAACGTATATTAAGGTCTAGATAAAATATTTCAAAGGGAGTGAATACGGAGGTGACAGCTAGCAGAAACGCGTAATTTCTGCAGGCTATCCATGGCTGCGTTCAGAAACGCTCACCGGTGAGTCCACTGAGTCACCGGTGACACCGGTGTTTTACTGAACGGCATTTTAATTTCGGGTTTTGACGTCACGATAGTCATCGGTGAGACACCGAAGTCACCGAAATAATATTCGGTTTTTCCGATGACTGACGTCATTACTGACGTAAAACTACTATTAATGCTACGCTATTTTAAAAAACACCGATGACGTTCAGCAACTTACGACGTCATTATGACGAAAAAGCTCATCGGTGGAAAATATAAATCCACCGTTTTTTTTCCGTTGACTGTTTCTGAACGTACCCCTTATAAGACGCTATCTATCGGTAAGAAAGCTCGTGCTATCGTCGCGAGAGCCATCGTCTCCTGCTTAAAAATTATACTAAAAGTCACCAACAGATGGTGTCTAAAGACTAAGGTCTGCGGAAAGGTCAAGCACTTAGTACTAAACTGCTAAGAGAGCTCGCGCTCTTGGTCACGTGCCTTCCTCGGTGTCTGCTAGGTGTCAATTCTGTATTTTATGTTAGGCTTAGACGCCCCGAAATTTATCTAGACCTTTATATTCATTTCTTATATCTATGGTCGTAACGCGTCTGTTTTTCAAAAAGTGCGAGTTACAATAGTTGTGGAGGACGAGTCCGTTGCCAGGTCAAAAACTGAAAATTATTGCACCCCTGATCGAAAATAATTGAATTCTTGGGAAAATTATTGCATTTCCTCTTATAGGCCGTATTCAAAGAGCTTGTAGTTATTTAAAATTTTAAAATTATTTACTTTGTTAAAAATGGAAAAATGAGTCAAAACCTCCCAATTAAGAGATATTAAGGCGGAAGTCGATGGTTTGGTGTTTCGCGGAAAAATGAGAGATGGCGCTATCGTGTTGGAGCTGAGTAGAACAGAACTGTCAAACTGCAGCAAACTAAGTTTAGTAACTTTAGTAATTTGTGAGTTACAGCTCCAGGCAATTTTGTTGGTATGGGCTAGGAGCAACAAACACAACACCCCACACAAGGAGAACGCAACCTGTCAAAAGTCGTGGATTTTCTCGTGTACATTTTTCATTGGCTAGACGCTTTAGCGCCTGCTGCCGTCGGAAGAGGAAAATTCGGAAATTGTCTCCCCCCCCCGCCCGTAAAACGTTCAGCATAAAGACTCGTGACGCTCTTCCAATGAAATTCGTACACAACCCTTCGTTAGCGTGTTTAACGGCTAGCTGCGTTCTCCTTGTGTTTAATTGTTGCTCATAAGTATCCATCTAGCTCTATTTCTTCACCAACGGTTTGTTTCACAGATATTGCGTCATCCGTACCCTACGTAATATTTGACGTCATCGAATCTCAAATGCCGATAATGCCGTCGCCCAATTAGTTCTACGTCTGATAAATCGACGGCCATTATTTTAATAAACAAACCGGTTTGAACAACCAAGGCTTAGTAGCTAAAATGAACTACAGTGTCACGTTCTGTTAAAGGGGCTCCAAAGTTCGGTGGCAAAATGTGTGTAAAGTCAGTAAAGTCACTTTACTGACTTTACCGTAAATTTCGCACTTTACTAAAGTGCGAAATTTACGGTTGACTCTGCCCGCCTCTGCCAAGGCGGAGTGAGGGGTTGGGGGGAATGAAAAGCATGCTCAATTTTCTTTTCTTTTTCCACCGAACTTTGGAGCCCCTTTAAAGTAACTAATTTGCAAATTAATGAAGTTCTTGGAGATTCACGTTCTAAAATAAATTTGCATTGTCAGATAAAAGAAGCAGGTTTATTGGAAAAAATAGTTGAAATTCAGGTTGAGCTTTTCCGGGGCATCTACAAGGTTGGAGTCTTTGCAGATTCTTTTGAGCATAGGCCGAACTCTTCTAGGCTTGATATGGGTTTTAATAACGCTGGTGGAATATTCGACTTCGACGACTTTTTCCATTTACGGAAAGCGAACACTTATTGATCATTTTCCTTAACCTTTAATTTTTCTAAATTACTCATTATTTAACTTCATCCGCACAAACCGAGCGAGTTTATAAATTTCAATAAAGCTACATTGAGCTGACTAAAATTCCGACGCAAAAAATTCCTTCTCAATTTAGAGGTTTTCCATTGGCTTAAATAAATATGTTAGTAGCCAATAGTGTAACCATAGAGATAGAAAAGAAATAGAGGCACTATTGTATCTGGCGAAGTTGACCGCGAGTGCCGACCCCCTTTTCGCCAATGTAGGAAGCCATCAGATGGGCAGATTACGTGGCGCCATCGATGCGCGGTGAAATGAAATACATTAGGCCTTTTTGAAAATCAACTGTCATTTGATGAAACAAAGGAAGGATAGATGGCGTTGCAAATTATGCCCATCTCCGCTTTCATAAATGCGCGAGGGGGGGATGAATTTTCCCGGTCAAAAACAGGGGTGCCTTAACGCGGTAATCTTCCCTCTATTTCTTTTTTATCTCTATGAGTGTGACTCCCAAAATTACTAGGATGAATAAAAAGGTTAAAATCTAACGTAGTCCATCTTTTTACTGGTTCGTGGTGAAACAAACCGTTAGTGAAGATTTTTGAATGAAATAAAGGTACAGTGGCATACTTATATGAGTAATTATGTTACATATGCTCCTAACATAATTACTCATAAGTATGCCACTAGATCTATTTCTTCACTAACGGTTTGTGTTATAAGATTTCTATGGTGGAGGACGAGTCCGTTGCCAAGTCAAAAACTGAAAATTATTGCACCCCTGAGGCCCTGATCGAAAATTATTGATTGAATTCTTGAGAAAATTATTGCATTTCCTCTTATAGACTCTTTTTTTGGGAATTTTTCTGGGCGCGTGCATGTTGAGTTTACCCCCCTCAACCCCCATTCTCCATATCCTGGGACCAAAGACCCATTGCTGCGCCTTCTGCTGGGTTGAGTGGCTTGCGTCAAAGGTGTGACCATCAGTAGTAGGGTACTACTACCCATGCTGGATTTGTCACCTGTCCGGGATAGTTAGACGCTGGCGTAGGGCACTATGATGATAGGCCTCCTGTGGTATGGTCTCTGCTACTAGGTACACCGGGCTATAAATTCTGACACACTGACCATATCGGTGAGGCAAAGTCAAGCAGCGGAAGGAGAAAAGGATTGAATATAGCTTTAATGAGTTTTGGCGTTTTGAAGTGGAAGGATCGACGGACAAGCCCTGTAAACATATTAATTTTCTTCGCCACAACGCAACCATGTTCCGAGAACAATAAACGCCCGTCCACCTGAACACCAAGATCGCGAACACATGCAACAACTGGTGAAACGGCTTGCCCGGCAAGAGAGTAGTTAGTCCGATAATTGTTTCTTCCCAGGTGAAGGACGGTAGATTTGGAATCAATAAAGACAATTCCAGATTCTTTAGCCCAGGTTTCTACACGAGATAAATCGTCTTGAAGCTTATATCGAAGAATCAGTTGCGCTTGGAACTTGATTTAATTTAGTATCATCCACAAAAAGGCTGGGGAACGCATGTAGAACGCAGATGGTAGGCTGTTTATATAAATTAAAAAAAGTAAAATAGCCAAAACAGAGCCTTGCGGTACTCCACTAGTTATAGAACAAGGCGGAGAATGGATTCCCCTTATGACAACGCGCTGAGAACGATTCGTTAGGAAGGCCTGAATCCAACGAAGAGGTCGTTCATGAATACCAGCCAATTTCATTATCTCGAAGAGTTTGTTGTGTGGAACTTGATCGAAAACCTTTTTGAATGTCTAGATATATGATATCAACAGCATGACCGTTGTCCAGGGCTTTGGTCCAGATTTTAGTGGCCTCTAAGAGATTTGTTGTGCATGAACGCGAAGGGAGAAAACCATGTTGGCTGGGGGTGAAAAAGGACGAGTCCAATAGATTTTTAAGGATTTTGACATTGATAATGGATTCGAGAACCTTGACCACTTGGCTGGTTAAGCTAATTGGTCGATAATCTTGTGGTAGGGTGGGATCACCCTTTTTGGGACTAGGGTGACGTAAGCTGTGCGGCAGCACTCAGGAACGTCACTTGTGTCTAGACTAAGGTTAAAGATATGCGTCAGAGGTAGCGCAATGTGGTTAGCCGTTTGTTTGAGCAAGTTTGGATGTAAATTGTCCGACCCTGGGGCTTCGTGTGCAGAGCCTTTTGAAAACTTCAAGCTTAGTGATTGTAAATGAGTCGGCCATGCCAAGCAGAAAGGCACGCTTACATTAGGGGAAGATGGATTTCTTGCTGGAGAGGAGTAAAAACAGAGGGAAAATATGAGTTCAGTGAAGTGGCAATCTCTATATTGTTGCGCTACCGAACGGCCCTGGAACTGGACCCGTACCGGGCATAAACTAATTCCCACCTTGCAAGGGAGAATCGGATTGAACCAGCCGAGCAACTTTTCCCGCTAGGGAATAAACGGCGCTCGTGTTGCTCCCTTCTCCCTTAAAAGAGGTCGTTAGCCCCAACTTCGGGGTCTTCGGATAAAGCTCTTGAACTGGACTAACGCTGCAAAAGCGAAGCCTCTCAAGCAAAGCGGTAAGATTGCCTACTATCCGAATCCGACAGTAAATTCTGTAAATAAGTGTATGTGCTAAATAAAGAATATTTGTGGGTAAACCTTATTGTAGTTATTTACCTACGTAACAACTGGTGGAGGCGCCGGGCAGATTCGCATTCTTCTCCTCTGACACTGAGATCTACGTCAACGTACCCAAAGAGGCTCTCGCCTCCAATTCAGTTTCACCGGACGCTGCCGCTAAGCCCAACGCAGTCACCGCTACCGGGGAAAGAGACTCCTTTCCTGTCACCTACGCCGAACAACCAGCCGAGAACGCTTCTAATCTTTCTCGCCGCTCCTGGCACAATCTCCGACTTCAACCGGAGTTTGGACTCCTGTCCTAACCGACTCACCCGACAAGTCACCCACTATGAACAACGCAGCTGATATTTCCGCAGCACTCGCAGCAGCCCTCAATACTCTGACTGTTCAGTAGGACTTGCGGGGTAAACCTTATTGTAGTTATTTACCTATGTAACAATATCATCGGTTATCGTTTTTCCATTTACACGAAGAGATTGAACGTCATTTTTCGATTTGCGTTTTGAGTTGACGAATTTAAAGAATGCCTTGGGGCTGGTTGATAAGTTTGATGTTGTAGTTCGCTCTTACGCTTGTTTGGTTTTTCTTGAGAGGTGAGTTAGTCGGTTCCTCACATGTTTGTAGTTGTCATAGTAATCTTCATGGTTCGGGGATTTCAATTGTCTATGTTTTCGGAATGCTTTCTAAGCTTGTTCTTTATCTCGTTTTGCTAGACGCAACTCCTTCGAAGGAAATTTGTAATATCCACATATCTTTGAGAATAGATGAGCTTCAACTGAAGAGAGTAATTCAGTCTTGAAGATATGCCAGCACTCACTGGCTGATTTATTATAGAATTTGTTCATCCAGTCAATACGTGAGAGGTGTTGATTGAGATTCGTGAAGTCTGAGTGGAAATAATAAATTTTTTTCTGCGGGGGTTGGCGGGAGTGGTAATGAAGGACACTATGTTGTGATCGCTTTTACCTAGCGGTGGTAGGTATGTGATGTCGTATATAAGTAATGGCTCAGTCGAAAGGACAAGATCAAGAGTGCTCTCCCGCTGTTTGGATAGGCGAGTGGGTCCAGAGACAAACTGGTAAAGTCCATGAAGGGCCAATAGAGAGAAAATGGTCTGCCTCATCCTTACTAGCAATTGGGTGCTCCAAAGAAGTCCAGTTAATGTAGGTATAATTTAGATCGCCCGCTATAAGCGGACAAAGATTGTTGGTTGCTGAAAAATCTTCAATATGTTTGAGTAGGTGTAGTAAATCTGGTTTGTTACTAAAAGAAGTTGAGCGATAAATGCACACAACAAGGAACGGGTTAGGCGCGATAGAGAGTTCGATAACAGTATAATCCAATCCTTTGCAAGGTTTAGTGGAACGTGAACAATTCCGCGTGAACAATGGTCTTGAGATTACCGCAGAATGGTACACGTTTGAAACGTAAATTGCTGTTCCACCGCCAGATGTATTTTTTTGGACGATCTTTACGAAAAAGTGTGAAGTTACGGAGCGACAGTTCAGCATCAAATATGTTTTCATCAAAGAATATTTCAGTGATGAATAGAAGTATGGATTGTTTAGTGGCGGCTAATAGAGATGGTTCATCTCGTTTTTCTTGAGATCGGAGGCTTTGTGCATTGACAAGTAGACCGTTTGGTGTTGGTTGATAGTTATTCAAAATGTTGGTTTTGGAATTATTTAAAACAATTTCGGAATGAGTAATTTGGTTTAGGTTGGTGATGGTTATAAATTATGTAGGTTATATAGAGAGACGGGAGATGAATTGTTATGAAGAGTTTTCGGTGTAGGTTGTTGAAATGTTTTCGGATAGTCAAACAAGGAATTATATGGAAATTTTGTGGAGATAGTTCGTTGAGGGGGAAATTGTGATTAAGGAAAGTAGATAGTTACGAATAATGAAGGAAGACCAGTCGAAGGTCAATATTGTAAGGGATTCTGACCCAAAGGTATAAAGTTGGGAGACAAGGTATTCCATATACTGTGAAGGAGGATTTGAATGGTAGTTTTGTGGTGGATAGTTGTGTCTTACATAGAGTTGAGACATAGGGTGGGAGAACCACTGTGGATTTTGCTGGTTAGCTTAGTGTGTTAGTAAAGGTTGGTTTCGGTGGTGGAGAGTCGTTGAAGAGGAACTATTGTAGATATGTTGGTTGACAGGGAACTTCGGAAGTGTGCTTCGGTGTGACGGAAATGTCTTTGGGATAGCTCCCGTGCTATAGGTGTCGGAAGAAGGTGGAGTGTGTCCCATCGTACCGTTTGAAATTTCCTCTGGGGCAGTGGTCTGCTGTGTAGCGATTGTAGGTCTAAAGTACGGGCCATTAGAGACCACTTTGTAGTTCCGAACGCAAAAGTTACTTTCGCCATTGTTAAGGCGTCGCTTTAGCTCATTAACTGCGTCATAATACAAAGATAGTTGTTTTCTAATTCAATCAGGTCTGGTGTGTATCGAGAAATTTAGATCTTGACGACGATAGAAGATATATTGAAGAAATTGTGACTTTTGGGAACCATTTCAAAATAATATTTTGAAAGGCCTGGGATTATTTGTTTGAGAAGTTTGATTGCGGGGTATCCCGAAGAATTTTGTGTGAGCCGAGAGAACACTCTTGGTGAGCAATTCAGCGACTTGAGTGTAACCCAAAGTATCATCAGTCGCATTATTTTCAGGAATGTTGAGGAGTAACATGTTGTGTTTCCGAAGGTCTTCTTGACGTGTTTCTTCAACAGCGTCAACCTTTGCATCAATTTTTGCCATATAATCAGACTCGCGCGTTTGGAGTAAAGGGTCAAGTTTGGCTAAAATGTCATTTGCAATATCAGAAGACTCTAATTTATTTTGTCAACTTGTCTGCAGGTATGGCGTTGTTGGAGCAAGCGTTCGATATAATCAATGAATTCATCTGCGATGGTGGATGCTTGCGAACTGAGTTTTATGGTTAGGGATTCGTGGCATGTATCTAGATCACTTTTAACTTTGTCTGTGGCAGTGGTAAGATGGAGCGATAGAATTTTGATTTGGTCTTTATGAGTGGTTTCGAGTTTGTCTTGTTTCGAGTCGAGTTTCAGTACTGTGTTATTGACTAAAGCGGTAAGTTCTGATTTGGCAATTTGTAAGTTGGACTCTAAGGCGGGGATTCGTAATGAATCAGTGGTGCCAGTTTGATGCAGATGTTTAGTTTCGTCTTTTAAAAGTGTAAGTTCCATTTGAAGAGAGATTTGTAACTGAGAGACGTCACATAATTTACATTACAGTACCGCCTAGAACAAAGTTCACTAAGCGAGCGCTCGCTTAAAGCGGCGCTTATGGGGGGGAAACATGAGCTAGGGCTGCTGCCAGACCCCCGCTTCGCTTTAAGCGAGCGCTCGCTTAGTGAACTTTGTTCTAGGCGGTTCTGTATGTCTTCGAAATTTATTTTCCCGAAGAGAGGAGTGTTATCATCGATGGCAAAATTTGCATCCGATCCAATCAATAGTGGAATTCACAACATCCCTCCTGGTGTTTTTTGTTACAAAACTTGTGTTTCCAGGTTTAGGGTCCTTTCCATCTTTGGACATTTCAATTTCGTTACTTCAAGAGTCAGAATCTGTGGACGGCCTTGTGAGAATGAATACTGGTAGATATGAATGAACACTGGTAAATAAGAATGAATACTGGTAGATATGAATGAACACTGGTAAATAAGAATGAATACTGGTAGATATGAATGAACACTGGTAAATAAGAATGAATACTGGTAGATATGAATGAACACTGGTAAATAAGAATGAATACTGGTAGATATGAATGAACACTGGTAAATAAGAATGAATACTGGTAGATATGAATGAACACTGGTAAATAAGAATGAATACTGGTAGATATGAATGAACACTGGTAAATAAGAATGAATACTGGTAGATATGAATGAACACTGGTAAATAAGAATGAATACTGGTAGATATGAATGAACACTGGTAAATAAGAATGAATACTGGTAGATATGAATGAACACTGGTAAATATGAATGAATACTGGTAGATATGAATGAACACTGGTAAATAAGAATGAATACTGGTAGATATGAATGAACACTGGTAAATAAGAATGAATACTGGTAGATATGAATGAACACTGGTAAATAAGAATGAATACTGGTAGATATGAATGAACACTGGTAAATAAGAATGAATACTGGTAGATATGAATGAACACTGGTAAATAAGAATGAATACTGGTAGATATGAATGAACACTGGTAAATAAGAATGAATACTGGTAGATATGAATGAACACTGGTAAATAAGAATGAATACTGGTAGATATGAATGAACACTGGTAAATAAGAATGAATACTGGTAGATATGAATGAACACTGGTAAATAAGAATGAATACTGGTAGATATGAATGAACACTGGTAAATATGAATGAATACTGGTAGATATGAATGAACACTGGTAAATAAGAATGAATACTGGTAGATATGAATGAACACTGGTAAATAAGAATGAATACTGGTAGATATGAATGAACACTGGTAGATATGAATGAACACTGGTAAATAAGAATGAATACTGGTAGATATGAATGAACACTGGTAAATAAGAATGAATACTGGTAGATATGAATGAACACTGGTAAATAAGAATGAATACTGGTAGATATTAATGAACACTGGTAAATAAGAATGAATACTGGTAGATATGAATGAACACTGGTAAATAAGAATGAATACTGGTAGATATGAATGAACACTGGTAAATAAGAATGAATACTGGTAGATATGAATGAACACTGGTAAATAAGAATGAATACTGGTAGATATTAATGAACACTGGTAAATAAGAATGAATACTGGTAGATATGAATGAACACTGGTAAATAAGAATGAATACTGGTAGATATGAATGAACACTGATAAATAAGAATGAATACTGGTAGATATGAATGAACACTGGTAAATAAGAATGAATACTGGTAGATATGAATGAACACTGGTAAATAAGAATGAATACTGGTAGATATGAATGAACACTGGTAAATAAGAATGAATACTGGTAGATATGAATGAACACTGGTAAATAAGAATGAATACTGGTAGATATGAATGAACACTGGTAAATAAGAATGAATACTGGTAGATATTAATGAACACTGGTAAATAAGAATGAATACTGGTAGATATGAATGAACACTGGTAAATAAGAATGAATACTGGTAGATATGAATGCACACTGGTAAATAAGAATGAATACTGGTAGATATGAATGAACACTGGTAAATAAGAATGAATACTAGTAGATATGAATGAACACTGGTAAATAAGAATGAATACTGGTAGATATGAATGAACACTGGTAAATGAGAATGAATACTGGTAGATATGAATGAACACTGGTAAATAAGAATGAATACTGGTAGATATGAATGAACACTGGTAAATAAGAATGAATACTGGTAGATATGAATGAACACTGGTAAATAAGAATGAATACTGGTAGATATGAATGAACACTGGTAAATAAGAATGAATACTGGTAGATATGAATGAACACTGGTAAATAAGAATGAATACTGGTAGATATGAATGAACACTGGTAAATAAGAATGAATACTAGTAGATATGAATGAACACTGGTAAATAAGAATGAATACTGGTAGATATGAATGAACACTGGTAAATAAGAATGAATACTGGTAGATATGAATGAACACTGGTAAATAAGAATGAATACTGGTAGATATGAATGAACACTGGTAAATACGAATGAATACTGGTAGATATGAATGAACACTGGTAAATAAGAATGAATACTGGTAGATATGAATGAACACTGGTAAATAAGAATGAATACTGGTAGATATGAATGAACACTGGTAAATAAGAATGAATACTGGTAGATATGAATGAACACTGGTAAATAAGAATGAATACTGGTAGAAATGAATGAACACTGGTAAATAAGAATGAATACTGGTAGATATGAATTAACACTTGTAAATAAGAATGAATACTGGTAGATATGAATGAACACTGGTAAATAAGAATGAATACTGGTAGATATGAATGAACACTGGTAAATAAGAATGAATACTGGTAGATATTAATGAACACTGGTAAATAAGAATGAATACTGGTAGATATGAATGAACACTGGTAAATAAGAATGAATACTGGTAGATATGAATGAACACTGATAAATAAGAATGAATACTGGTAGATATGAATGAACACTGGTAAATAAGAATGAATACTGGTAGATATGAATGAACACTGGTAAATAAGAATGAATACTGGTAGATATGAATGAACACTGGTAAATAAGAATGAATACTGGTAGATATGAATGAACACTGGTAAATAAGAATGAATACTGGTAGATATGAATGAACACTGGTAAATAAGAATGAATACTGGTAGATATTAATGAACACTGGTAAATAAGAATGAATACTGGTAGATATGAATGAACACTGGTAAATAAGAATGAATACTGGTAGATATGAATGCACACTGGTAAATAAGAATGAATACTGGTAGATATGAATGAACACTGGTAAATAAGAATGAATACTAGTAGATATGAATGAACACTGGTAAATAAGAATGAATACTGGTAGATATGAATGAACACTGGTAAATGAGAATGAATACTGGTAGATATGAATGAACACTGGTAAATAAGAATGAATACTGGTAGATATGAATGAACACTGGTAAATAAGAATGAATACTGGTAGATATGAATGAACACTGGTAAATAAGAATGAATACTGGTAGATATGAATGAACACTGGTAAATAAGAATGAATACTGGTAGATATGAATGAACACTGGTAAATAAGAATGAATACTGGTAGATATGAATGAACACTGGTAAATAAGAATGAATACTAGTAGATATGAATGAACACTGGTAAATAAGAATGAATACTGGTAGATATGAATGAACACTGGTAAATAAGAATGAATACTGGTAGATATGAATGAACACTGGTAAATAAGAATGAATACTGGTAGATATGAATGAACACTGGTAAATACGAATGAATACTGGTAGATATGAATGAACACTGGTAAATAAGAATGAATACTGGTAGATATGAATGAACACTGGTAAATAAGAATGAATACTGGTAGATATGAATGAACACTGGTAAATAAGAATGAATACTGGTAGATATGAATGAACACTGGTAAATAAGAATGAATACTGGTAGAAATGAATGAACACTGGTAAATAAGAATGAATACTGGTAGATATGAATTAACACTTGTAAATAAGAATGAATACTGGTAGATATGAATGAACACTGGTAAATAAGAATGAATACTGGTAGATATGAATGAACACTGGTAAATAAGAATGAATACTGGTAGAAATGAATGAACACTGGTAAATAAGAATGAATACTGGTAGATATGAATTAACACTTGTAAATAAGAATGAATACTGGTAGATATGAATGAACACTGGTAAATAAGAATGAATACTGGTAGATATGAATGAACACTGGTAAATAAGAATGAA